>NC_068996.1:21568929-21578909 GCF_001194135.2 Octopus bimaculoides | reverse complement strand
TGTGCGGGTGGCACATAAAAGACACCATTTCGAGCGTGGCTGTTTTCGTGCGGGTGACACGTAAAAGCACCCACTACACTCTCTGAGTGGTTGGCGTTAGGAAGGGCATCCAGCTGTAGAAACTCTGCCAAATCAGACTGGAGCCTGGTGTTGCCATCCGGTTTCACCAGTCCTCAGTCAAATCGTCCAACCCATGCTAGCATGGAAAGCGGACGTTAAACGATGATGATGATGATGATGATGGGATTATTTTACGAAGAATGAGGGAAAATATTGTCTTGATTAAATTATATCAATTAAAATCAAAGAGACAGTTGTTTTTTTTTGTTTTTTTATTTTTTCCATCTTGAAATGTGACAGGATTTTCTTTCTAATATGTTTTAAAATGAAATTTTATTGCCTGCTTATATGACATTTAAATGATGGTAACCACAGAATTTTTTTTTTTATACATTGAATATATATATGGAATATATGTGTGTATGTGATACATATATATATATATATATATTATATACTTATTGACTTCAGAATGTAGATAGGCCACCATCACATCTGCCCCACCCCCATCCTCATCATAGATATTAATCTCAGGTTGAGATGAATGATAAAAAGAAAACCCAATGGTTAGAAGCATTCTTTCCTTTAACTGATGTTAGACCAGTCAAAAAGGAACGAATAGATGGTGGCAACATACAGTAGAAAGAACTCTGCCAGACACTGTATAGCTATCATTATCTCTCATCTATTACTTTCTCACATACAAACCCCTCACTCCAATCATCACATATACACTCTCTCTTTCACCTTCTTGATAATCACTGTCTGTTACATTCACCCTCTTGGTCAAGTTTACTTTGAATGCACAAAGAAAACTGACAAACATGTATCTAACAGTAAACCAGTGTATAGGGTAATTAACTGTAAATACAGCTTCCTTTCATTCAACTATAGTGTTTAAGAACCTGGTTAAACGGGTCAATAAAAGAATCTTCAACCTGTCTTTGAGTAAAGAAATTTTTGATGCTGCAGCCCCATACTATAACGGGGACCTGACTGCCCGTAGTTGATACCATGGCAAAAGAAACTCTTTACTCTCTCTTTTACTCTTTTACTTGTTTCAGTCATTTGACTGTGGCCATGCTGGAGCACCACCTTTAGTCGAGCAAATCGACCCCGGGACTTATTCTTTGTAAGCCTAGTACTTATTCTATCGGTCTCTTTTGCTGAACCGCTAAGTTACAGGGGATGTAAACACACCAGCATCGGTTGTCAAGTGATGGTGGGGGGACAAACACAGACGCACAAACACACACACACATACATATATACGACGGGCTTCTTTCAGTTTCCGTCTACCAAATCCACTCACAAGGCTTTGGTTGGCCCGAGGCTATAGTAGAAGACACTTACCCAAGGTGCCACGCAGTGGGACTGAACCCGGGACCATATGGTTGGTAAGCAAGCTACTTACCACACAGCCACTCCTATGCCTATGCCTATGCCACTCCTACGCCTCACATCAATATTTCTGAAAAATCAACTATCAAAGCCACGCAATAAAAGTAGGAATACAAAAAAAATTCATCTTCCATCTCTAGCATTAGTTCTCAACCATTTGTGGTCCAATGCCTACTTTCACTGAATTATTTTACAAATATGCTCCCCACTCTCCTCATGTTTTCTAAAAAAAAAAAAATTGTTTTAAACTGACAAACTAATTTTTTGCAATAGTTTATAATCTTCATTTATATATATTTGTGAGGACTCGTACCCATTATGTTCAATTAGCAAAGAAGATGAGTGCTTATAATGAAATTACAATGAACTTTGGTATATTATCAGCTTCTGTGTATTCATTTGACCTGCTAGAAATACCAGCCAAATTGTACCCTACCACTCGTTTAAAGAAAGGAAATATTGGCTAATACAATCCAAAATATATAAAAAGATGATGGAATTGTCATGAGTTGATGCCTTTGATCCTAGATTTGTTCAATGAGAGCTGACCTGGGGCTGGCTAAACAACTACCAAACAAGTCAACACAGAGAATATATAATAGCTTCACCAACATAAGAACTTCCACCATTTTAAGTATCATCAACATCAGTAAATCTTTTGGTTTCATTACCTGCTTCCCTTCATCATCATCATCATCATCGTCGTTTAACGTCCGCTTTCCATGCTAGCATGGGTTGGACGATTTGACTGAAGACTGATGAAACCAGTTGGCTACACCAGGCTCCAATCTGATTTGGCAGAGTTTCTACAGCTGGATGCCCTTCCTAACGCCAACCACTCAGAGAGTGTAGAGGGTGCTTTTACGTGCCACCGGCACGATGGCCAGTCAGGCAGTACTGGCAATGGCCACGCTCAAAATGGTGTCTTTTATGTGCCACCTGCACAAGAGCCAGTCCAGGGGCACTGGCAACGATCTCGCTCGAAAATCCTACGAAGGTCAGTCAGGCGGTACTGGCAATGGCCACGCTCAAAATGGTGTATTTTATGTGCTACCCGCACAAGAGCCAGTCCAGGGGCACTGGCAACGATCTTGTTCCCCTTATACATTAAAATACTCCATATCATCTTAAGAAACAACAGCAATCTCTGGTTGGTAGACTGCCTGTGAAGCCTAGTGGCATCTGAAATTTCATGATTGGAGTACCACAAGAATCCATCTCTTCAGCCAAACTTTCCCTCAACCTCAAAACTCAACCAGACGACATTACACTTACATTTTCCAGACATTGCTGCATTCTTCTACAACCATTTCTAAGTCACCAAAAACTTCATAACAACAAACACAAAGCAGGACCTAAACTACTTTGTGTTTCAGTGACCCAAAGTACACATGTCTTTTACATCTTTTATTTGTTTCAGTCGCTGAACTATAGTCATGCTGGGGTACTACCTTGAAGGGTTTAGTCAAATAAATCAACCTCAGTATTTATTTGGAAATTTTATACCTATTCCATCAATCTCTTATGTTGAACTGCTATAACCTAATGCATTTTTGTTGCTTTTCTTCAAATTTTATTTACCAAATCTCTTGATTTTGTTTTTGGTTTTTACCCTACGAAATTCTGGTGCCTCAAACATTTTAAGTTCCACATTTAATCTTTTGATTAAATCCATATTATTATATATATACATATATATGTGTGTGTGTGTATCTGATCATCACAATGAAGTCAGAGGCTGGCTGGCTGGTGGGCAAGCGCCTGCCTAGGAACATTAATAATGACATTATTAAAGCTTCCAGCTTTGACTTTTGGCGTAGTATCAATGAGGTCGTTACATGCTTTAAAACTAATAGTGGCAGAGGTAGAGCAAGGTTTACACAATGTGATATAGTAAATTTTTAGCCGTCTATATTGAGAGATTTGTTATACAGGGCACTGGACTGCATTAGGAATTATTCTGAGATTAGGGATGAGAACATAGGCATGCTAGCAAAGACCCTGCTCTTCAATAACTGATCAGCCTGAATTAAGTGAACTGACCTGGAAGGCCCCTATGATATAGTTATGGGTGCATTTCATAGTGCTCATTGACTTTTTCTTTTTCCTAGACTTACCAAATAAGAAGTTCTCCTCAACTAACTCTCACTTTGTTGGGTTGATTAGAATGGGTCTTGATTAATTGTTATGATGTTTAACTACACGCTATCCCATATTAAAGTCAATTTTAAACTGTGTTTAATAAACATTTTTTATACATTTATACATTACAATACTTAAATAATTATACAGATACTAGCCAGAGTGTGGTCTGTCAATAGTAAATGGAGTTCATTGTTGAATCAATAATAGATAAGAATGGCTTTTTCAGAGTGGTAAGAAAATATTCTGTTCTTTATAGTCAATTATTCCTTTCATCCAGGGAAGAGAACTAGAAACCAGTCTTCTTATGAACTTGTTGTCTGTGTAACATATGCATGCCTCTCTGGTGTATTTGATTTTGAACTACCTAACTAATTACTTGTGTAGCAACAGGTGAAGATAATGTATTCATGATAAGTGCTTGGAAAAGTGCATTGTAGACAAAGTAATTTTTTTAAACACAGGTCAACCAGGAACCAAGGAACCTCTGTTTGTTTACATTCTTCGGAGCCTTCTCGAACTTCTGCATTAATTCTGGTACACTTTCACTTTTATGAACTGCATGGTTCTGGGTTCAGTCCCACTGCGTGGCACCTTGGGCAAGTGTCTTCTATTATAGTCTTGGGCTGACCAAAGCCTTGTAAGTGGATTTGGTAGACGGAAACTGAAATAAGCCCGTCGTATATATGTATGTATATATATATATATATATATATATATATATATATATATATATATATATATATATATATATATATATATATATATGTAAGTGTGAGTATATGCTTGTGTGTCTGTGTTTGTCACCCCAACATCGCTTGACAACCGATGCTGGTGTGTTTACGACCCGTAACTTAGCAGTTCAGCAAAAGAGATCAATAGAATAAGTACTAGGCTTACAAAGAATAAGTCCTGAGGTCTATTTTCTCAACTAAAAGTGGTGCTCCAGCATGGCCACAGTCAAATGACTGAAACAAGCAAAAGAGTAAAAGAGTAATAGAAGAAACGTGAAAAATCTGAGAAGGCAGCATATAGAAAACACAGGCAGTAAACATCAGAAAAGAAAAAAACTGTACAGAAAACGAAAAACAGAAACAAAAATGTAAAAAAAGAGAGTAAAAATTAAAAAGATGAAAGAGCTATCTTTCTTAGACCTTAAATGATAAGGCTCAAAAGATATGAAGTCAGTCAGGAATAAGCTGAATTTTCCAATTCCTGAAAATACATTTATATATATGCATGCAGCCACTGAAAATTCCTGACCTGGAATTTACTAGAGTGTTAGGGATCTCTGAACAGGATCTGTGCTCTTTCAGCCAAACAAAATTTACGTTTATTCAATCCATTAACATAAAGTATGGATTTCTCAATTACTTTTCATTTAATCACATGTGGTGTTTTGTTATCTTTCAGAGTCCATACATAGCTAGCCAACTTAGTGGCTTTACTTTTGTCCCTATGTCGAAACGAGGCTATGTAATTGGCATAGCGATTTTTAAATTCACCTTCACATAATCCAATATATGTCATCTTATCAATTGTATAATTATTTAGGGTTGCAGTAACTTCTGCCTCATATATGATAGATTTAGTCAGACATCGTTGGTCAAGTGGACAGGATCTTGGGTTGCGACAGTTGCAACTGGATTCAGGTTCTTGGTATTGACCACGTGTAATGATACTCTTCATACTGGGGTAGTGGCTATATGATAATTTCACAGAATGCCTATTAAATATTTTCCTGTATCTGTGAGTGACTGGAAAGGGTTTGTGCAGGAGAGAGAGGAATCTTTTACCAATGTTAGTTTTTATGTTAAGGGAAACGGGAGGGGCGAACCAAATAATATATTGGATTATGTGAAGGTGAATTTAAAAATTGCAATGCCAATCACACAGCCTCCGTCCAACATAGGGACAAAAGTACAGCTACTAAGTCGGCTAGTTACATATGGACTTTGAAAGATAACAAAACACCACATGTGATTAAATAGAAAGTAATTGGGAATTCAATTCCTTATGTGAATGGATCGAATAAATGTAGGCTTTGTTTGGCTAAAAGAGCACAGATCCTGTTCAGATCTAAGATCCCTAACTCTCTATTGAACTCCGGGTCATAAATTTTCAGTGGTTGCATGCATATGAATAAATATATTTTGAAGAATTCGAAAATCCATCCTATTCCTGACTGATGTGGTATCTTTCCAGCCTTATCATTTAAGGTCTAAGGAGGATAGCTCTTTTATCTTTTCACATTTTATTTTATTTTTTACATTTTTGCTTTTGTTGTTTTCTGTTTTCCATTGTCTGCATTTTCTATATGCTGCCTTCTCAGTTTTTTTGCGTTTCTTCTATTATTCAATTTCTTATGTTCACATTCAAGCAAGATCGTTGCCAGTGCCGATGAACTGGCTCCTGTGCAGGTGGCACGTAAAATACACCATTTCGAGCGTGGCCGTTGCCAGTACCCACCTGACTGGTCCTCGTGCCGGTGACATGTAAAAGCACCCACTACACTTTCAGAGTGGTTGGCGTTAGGAAGGGCATCCAGCTGTAGAAACTCTGCCAAATCAGATTGGAGCCTGGTGTTGCCTCCTGGTCCACCAGTCCTCAGTCAAATCGTCCAACTCATGCTAGCATGGAAGGTGGACGTTAAACGACGATGATGATGATGATGATGTCATGATATGTGGTTTGCACCTGAAGAATTGAGTTTTCTCAACATATGAAACTATTAGTAGCACTTTAATACATGTATTGTGACCTTTAAATAAATAATGTGTGTGTGAGTTTAGAGGGATATATTATCTTTCTGGATACCATGATAGCTCTGTCATATTCCAGGTTATGATTAACTGCATTGATTTTAGTATTTAATGTCTATAACTACTAGGAGTTCAGTTCTATATTTAAGAGATGAAGAATTATGTACATTATTTACATTTGACAGATATTTGTCCTCATCTTGTTTGTTGTTAACACAATGTTTCAGCTGATACACACTCCAGCCTTCATCAGGTGTCTTGGGGAAATTTTGAACCTGGGTTCTCATTCCTAAGGTTGTAGTTGGCTAATTCTGTGCTCGCTTTACTGGTTGATAGTATTATCTGGAGTGTATATTAGTAATAATCATAATGATAGAGAATATAGAGACTGCTATATCATCAAAATTTACTTTTGCTTATTTTACAATGTCATATAGTATATCTTTATATGTATATATGTATGTGTATATATATATATATATATATTTATATATATCAATCTGGAAAAGAAGGATTTAGAAGCTTAAGGACCCTTCATATGGTCAGAGATTTAAAAGCATCCTAATTGAGAAATTTGATAAAAGGGAGGAGGAGCGACAAACTTGTAACATAGAGGGCGACTGGGAATTCCTGCAAGATAGCTTGCTGAGTGCCACAGACCAAATCTGTAGTTCGTGCAAAGTCCCTTCCAGACCTAGGGTAACGCGGTGGTGGTACAATACTGTAGACTGGGCCATTAGAGCAAAGAAACAGGTTTGGAAGGCCTGGAAGAGTGGGGGTAGCAGGGAACTGTATCAGATAGCTAGAAGGGAAGCTAGGAGACAGGTATATGTAACCAAGGTAGAAGCAGAAAAGAAGTTTTGCCTATGTTCAGTAACGTGAGAACCAAAGAACTGAAGTATCTCGGATTGCAAGAGAGTGTGTGAGAAAAAATTGTGATGTCAAAGAAGAAAAATGTGTCCACATGGATGATGGATCACTTGCTTTTAATGGGTCTGCAAAGAAAGAGGCTTGGAGATGCCATTATGAAAGACTATTGAATGTAGAGAATGAATGGGAGGAGGAGAGTCGGTCAAATGTTGACCCAATTGAGGGACCAGCAGTCCAAATTGACAGTACCTTGGTAGATAAAGCACTTACAGATATGAAAACAGGGAAAGCCCCTGGACCATTAGGAATCACCATTGAGATGCTTAAAATATCTGGCGCTGTGGGTTATGGTCTGACAGTGTGGGTTATTGTAAATCAGGTGGTTCATGAAGGAGTCATACCCAATAACTGATGTAGCAGCACCATAATCAACTGCTGCAAAGATAAAGGTGACGCTTTAGACTGAAATAATTATAAAGGTATCAAATTGTTGGATCAGATGATGAAAGTTACAGAGAGAGTCATAGCCCAACTAATTAGGGAGAGAGTCTAGATGAGATGCAGTTTGGTTTTGTGCCATGTAGAAGCACCACTGATGCTATATTTCTGGTAAGGCAACTGCAGGAGAAATACATAGCCAAACATAAACCTCTGTACTTGGCTTTTGTTGAGTTGCAGAAAGCGTTTGACAGGGACCCTAATCCCTTATCTGGTGGTTAATGTGGAAACTAGGGAGAGACAAGTATTTGGTGAGAGCTGTACAAGCCTTGTACAGGGATGCTACCAGTAAGGTGAGGGTGGGCAATGAGTACAGTGAAGAATTCAGAGTACAAGTATGAGTTCACCAAGGATTGGTGCTCATCCCCCTCTTGTTCATCATAGTCCTCCAGGCAATAATAAAGGAATTCACGACAGGCTGCCCCTGGTAACTCCTCTATACTTATGACCTTGCTCTTATAGCTGAATCACTATCTAAACTAGAGAAGTAATTCCAGGTATGGAAGCAAAGTCTAGAATCAAAAGGCCTCAAAGTTAACCTAGTAAAACTAGAGTCATAGTAAGCGGGAAGGCAGACAAATCACAAATCTCTTCAGGTAGATGGCCCTGCTTGATCTGTAGAAAAGGTGTAGGTAGAAACTCCATAAGATACACTCAAGCTTTGGACACATAAAAAGTGCAGTAACATCAGAGGAAGGTTAACAGGGAAACTAATTTTTGTATGTGAAAGGTGCACAGGTACAATAAACACTGAAAATGTGCAGAAAATAGACCTCATCACCTGCCAGTGGGGTAAGCTAGAGATAGTAGATAGCTTCTGTCATCTAGGTGATCAAGTTAGTAGTGGAGCTGGATGCTCTGAGAGCATAGCTATGAGAATAAGATTAGGCTGGGCAAAGTTCAGAGAGCTCCTACCTCTGCTGGTAGCTGTGAACTTTCCACATACACAAGCTATTTTCCCCATTAACTTTCCTCTGATATTGCTGCACCTCTTATGTATCCAAGACTTACACTGAGTACATCTTATGGAGTTTCTCCCTATGCTTTTCTACAGATCAAGCAGAGCCATCTACCTGAAGGGATTTGTGATTTGTCTGGCTTCCTACTTACTAAAACTTTGGTTTTTGTTAGGTTAACTCTAAGACCCTTTCATTCTGGACCTTACTTCCATACCTGAAACATCTTCTCTAATTCTGGTAGTGATTCAGATATAAAAACAAGGTCATCAGCATAGAGGAGCTCCCAGGGACAGCTTGTCTTAAATTCCTCTGTCATTACCTGGAGGACTATGATGAACTAGAGGAAGCTGAGGACTGATCCTTGATGTACTCCTACTTCTGCTCTGAATTCTTCACTGTACTCATTACCCACCCTCACCTTACAGGTAGCATCCCTGTATATGGCTTGCACAGCTCTCACCAAATACTTGTCTCTCCCTAGTTTCCACATTGACCACCAGATAAGGGATTGGGGGACCCTGTCAAGGGCTTTCTCCAAGTCAACAAAAGCCAAGTACAGAGGTTTATCTTTGGCTATGTATTTATCCTGCAGAAATATAGTATCAGTGGTGTTTCTCCCTTGCACAAAACCTAACTGCATCTCATAGACTGACCCTCTCCCTAATTAGCTGGGCTATGACCCTCTCCATAACTTTCATCACCTGATCCAACAATTTAATACCTCTGTAATTATTTCTCTCTAAAGCATCGCCTTTACTTTTGTAGCAGTTGACTATGGTGCTGCTACACCAGTTGTTGGGTATGGCTCCTTCATGAAACTCTTGATTTACAATACATGTTACTAGACCATAACCCACACTGCCAGATATTTTAAGCATCTCAATGGTGATTCCTAATGGTCCAGGGGCTTTCCCTGTTTTCATATCTGTAAGTGCTTTATCTACCAAGGTACTGTCAATTTGGACTGCTGGTCCCTCAATTGGGTCAACATTTGACCGACTCTCCTCCTCCCATTCATTCTCTACATTCAATAGTCTTTCATAATGGCATCTCCAAGCCTCTTTCTTTGCAGACCCATTAAAAGCAAGTGATCCATCATCCATGTGGACACATTTTTCTTCTTTGACATCACAATTTTTTCTCACACACTCTCTTGCAATCCGAGATACTTCAGTTCTTTGGTTCTCACGTTACTGAACATAGGCAAAACTTCTTTTCTGCTTCTACCTTGGTTACATATACCTGTCTCCTAGCTTCCCTTCTAGCTATCTGATACAGTTCCCTGCTG
>NC_068996.1:21568181-21568850 GCF_001194135.2 Octopus bimaculoides | reverse complement strand
TGCCAGATATTTTAAGCATCTCAATGGTGATTCCTAATGGTCCAGGGGCTTTCCCTGTTTTCATATCTGTAAGTGCTTTATCTACCAAGGTACTGTCAATTTGGACTGCTGGTCCCTCAATTGGGTCAACATTTGACCGACTCTCCTCCTCCCATTCATTCTCTACATTCAATAGTCTTTCATAATGGCATCTCCAAGCCTCTTTCTTTGCAGACCCATTAAAAGCAAGTGATCCATCATCCATGTGGACACATTTTTCTTCTTTGACATCACAATTTTTTCTCACACACTCTCTTGCAATCCGAGATACTTCAGTTCTTTGGTTCTCACGTTACTGAACATAGGCAAAACTTCTTTTCTGCTTCTACCTTGGTTACATATACCTGTCTCCTAGCTTCCCTTCTAGCTATCTGATACAGTTCCCTGCTGCCCCCACTCTTCCAGGCCTTCCAGGCCTGTTTCTTTGCTCTAATAGCCCTGTCTACAGCATCATTCCACCACCATGTCACATTAGGTCAGGAAGGGACTTTGCACCACCCGCAGATTTGATTTGTGGTACTCAGCAAGATATCCCACAGGAATTCCCAGTTGCCCTATATGTCACTAGTCTTCCTCCCTTTTATCAAATTTCTCAATTAGGATGTCCCTAAATCTCTGACCATATGAAGG
>NC_068996.1:21565377-21568171 GCF_001194135.2 Octopus bimaculoides | reverse complement strand
TCATCATCATCATCATCATCATCATCATTGTTTAATGTCTGCCTTCCATGTGAGCATGGGTGGGATGGTTTTATAAGAGCTGGCTAGGTCAAAGCCTGCATCAGACTTCTGTGGCTGTTTAGGCAGGATTTTTACAGCTGGATGCCCTTCCTAACACCAACCACTCAGCAGAGTGGGCTTAGTGCTTTTTTTCATGGCACAAGCACTGGTGAGGTGAGTAGTGCTTTTTACATGGTACAAGAACAGGCAAAGTCAGTTTTAGTAAGGTTTTTACAGCTGGATGTCCTGAGAGCATAGCTGTGAGAATAAGAATAGGCTGGGCAAAGTTCAGAGAGCTCCTACCTCTGCTGGTAACAAAATGCCTCTCCCTAAAAGTGAAAGGCAGATTGTGTGTTGCCTGCATGCAAACAGCTATGTTACATAGCAGTGAAACATGGGTTATGACAACTGAGGACATGCATAGGTTTGAAGGAAATGAAGCCAGTATGCTTCACTGGATGGGCAATATCAGTGTACATGTTCAACAGAGTTTAAGCATCTTGAGAGAAAAGTTAGGCATAAGAGGCATCAGATGTAGTATGCAAGAGAGACAATTGTGCTGGTATGATCATATGATGCATATAGATAGAGTCAGCTGTGTAAAGAAGTACCAATCTCTAACTGTGGAGGGAATCTGTGGTAGAGGTAGACCCAAGAAGACATGGGACGAGGTGATGAAGCATGATCTTCGGACTTTGGGCATCACAGAGGCAATGACTAGTGACCGAGACCTTTGGTGATATTCTGTACTTGAGAAGACCTATCAAGGCAAGTTAAATTGTAGTTGGCGCTGATGCTGGTGTCACACAACAGACACCCATGCTGATGGCACGTAAAAAGCACTTTTTGAGCATTGGGCTTCATGGAGATAAAGTGGCCAATGCCAGTGCATGTGAAAAGCTCCTTTCAAGTGTTGGACCTCATGGAGACAATGACAAATGACCGAGACCTTAGGATGGATCTAGAGAAGAAGATCCATCAAGCCAAGTAAAATTGCACTCATGACTGATACTGGTGTCACACAAATGGCACCCATGCTGGTGGCATGTAAAAGCACCCGTTACACTCTCTGAGTGGTTGGCATTAGAAAGGGCATCCAGCCATAGAAGCCATGTCAAATCAGACTGGAGTCTGGTGCAGCTTTCCAGTTTACCAGTCCTAGTCAAAACATCCAACCCATGCCAGCATGGACAATGGACATTAAATGATGATGGTTAAATGATGATGATGATGATATGTGTGTGTGTGTATGTCTATGTATATGTATGTGTATATATGTATATATTCGACTAGAGGTTGTATTAACCTCATGAAGGGATGGTTTCACTCAAGGAAATACTGGTTCAATAGCTAGTATTTTGGGGGAATTAATTTTCTTAAAATAATAGATGTGTATATATGAAAACGTAGTTTATATTCATGTAAAAGAAGAAAGAGAAAATGGAGATTGGAAAGTTAATAATTGTTTATTGTTAATAGTATGATACTTAATATTTACTGAGTATTAACTGAAATAGCTGTAAGTGATGATGATTATTAAGCTGTTAATAATAAACAATTATGAACTTCCGAATCTCCATTTTCTTTTTCTTATATATATATAAGTGTAACTACCCGAAATGGTCATGACTTCTGGTACTTGTTTCTCTTGTCCACCTTCGTATCATCCATCTGTCCGAACGTTTTAATATCCTCTACTGCATTTTTGTTCCATTTATATATATATATATATATATATATATATATATATATAATATAAATATATAATTACACACACACACACACATATATATATGTGTGCGTGTGTGTGTGCGTGCGTGCGTGTGTGTGTGTGTGTGTGTGTGTGCGTGTGCGTGTGTGTGTGTGTGTGTAATTATATAGTTTGTAACGACCGTGCGACAGGAGAAGGCGACGAGGAATGGCTCCTTTAGTACATTGCACGGTAGATACAAATAGAAATATGAAAAGAGGATAAATGCTGTATAAGTGCCTGAAGGAAAAGAGAGACACAACTGGTAGAAGGTTTAAAAGAAGATTTTATTTATATGTTAACATGTGTTATTTCTTTACTACCCAAAAGGGGCTACACACAGAGGGACAAACAAGGACAGACAAACGGATTAAGTCGATTACATCGACCCCAGTGCGTAACTGGTACTTATTTAATCGACCCCGAAAGGATGAAAGGCAAAGTTGACCTCGGCGGAATTTGAACTCAGAACGTAGCGGCAGACGAAATACCGCTAAGCATTTCGCCCGGTGTGCTAACGTTTCTGCCAGCTCGCCGCCTTATATGTTAACATGTGTGTCTGTGTGAGTGCGACATATAAACATAACAATAGGCAGGCCGTCATTTATGCTAAGTGTGTATGTACAAACATGGATGTATGTGTGTGCTATAAGTACAGAGCCTAGAAAGATGTCTACAATGTCGTTAGAAGAATGTTCAGACACTTGGATGATAAATACCAGTTCGTCGTCAAGGTACACAGTAGTTGAATTGCTGTATCAAGAAGTTGAGGCTGCAATGCAGAGCTGGGGAGCGGCACATGTCGTACAAGAAGTCGTGGCTTCAATGCTGCTACCGGTTACTTGTTACAGGAGTTCTCGCAGGTTGTATTTGCTGTTAACCATGGTGAAGTAATTCACAAACAGTGTGGAGATAGAACCTGTGCGAGTGATGCTGGTTGCTGTGTACGTAGCAAGAAGTTATGTATAACAACAGCTATATATATAAATAAAGTACCAGTCAATG
>NC_068996.1:21562959-21564666 GCF_001194135.2 Octopus bimaculoides | reverse complement strand
CCCAAAAGAATGTATACACACTTTAAATAATTGTAAAGTAGCTGTTTATTAAAATATATTCCATTTTCAAAATTTAATAGAATCTACAGATATTATTTTATTGTTTTGTCAATGCCTGTTTTAAACTGACGTCCGTTCTGGTCCAGGCACTGCTGACAATGCAAAGCAATGGAATCGTAAATATCACAAAACAATTCATCTGGTATTTGTGTGCATTCTCGTTCAATGGCTGCTCTCAAATCAGCGACTGTTGCAGGTTTCATAGCGTAGACTTTGACTTTTAGGTATCCCCATAAAAAAAAGTCTAGTGGTGTGAGGTTTGGTGAACGTGGAGGGTATTCATCAAAACCCCTTTGTCCGATCAACCTATTTGGAAGGATCTCCTCAAAGAAGGATCTAACATAGCGATTGTAGTTTGAGTGTGCCCCATCTTACTGAAAATAAAACTCCTCATCTTCAAAGTCTTCTTTAATTCTTGGCATGACAAACTGTTGCAGCAAGTTCAAGTAAATTGGATCAGTCACAGCAGCGTCAAAAAAAGTATGGTCCAATTAATCCTCTTAATGATAAATCACACCACACTGTAACTCCTGTTAAATTAACATGGTGTTCCACCATAATATGTGAATTCTCAGGTCCCCAGTCGGTGTAATTGTGGTGGTTAATTGAACCATTTAATTTGAATGTAGCCTCATCAATCCACACAATCTTTGTTGGTAAGTGTGCATCTTCTTACACATCGTGCCAAGTACCACTCGCAATACTACACTCTTCGGTCTGGATCATCGTCATTAATAGCATGGACTAATCTTGGAATGTAATTTTTCCATTGACAACTCTTCAAAATGTGCTGGACAGACGATTTTGGAATACCTACCGCATATGACTTGCTTGCCACACAGACTTTCTTGGACTTTGGTGATTCGTTTCCAGTACTCCTTCTTGCTTTGTGGAGGTTGTCAATGTTCGCGGTCTTCTGGAATGCTTCTCATGGACATCCTAAATAGTTCCATCAGCTTCAAACTTGTCTCTAATTCAAGTGATGGCCAGTTGCGTTGGTGGATCTGTTTGAAACTTCCCCCTAAGCTGTCTTTGCACTTCAACTGCATTTTCACACTTCCAGTAGCATTTTAGAATTAATTTCCTTTGTTCAAAGTTTAGTCTGACTGCCATCATAAATTCCAGTGGGTTTCATCTGGAAAGAAAAAACATCAATTGAGTTATCAGCTGCTAAAGTGTGTATACATTTTTTGGGGACACCCTAAGGGAATCTAGCTGTAGAAACTTTGCCAGATCAGATTGGAGCCTGGTGCAGCCTCAGCCTACTGGCTCGCCAGCCCTCATTCAAACTGTCCAACCCATGCCAGCATGGAAAGCGGACATTAGACAACAACGATGATGATGATGATGATGATGATGATGAAGATGATGAATATACCATTTTAACATTGACTTTTCCATGCTTACATGGATTTTAAGAATTTGTTGACATTGATTTTCTATGGCTAGTTGCCCTTCTGTTGCCAACCGTCACCTGTTTCCAAGCAAGGTAATATTTCCCCATAACCAGATATGATATTATGGAAGATTGGAAATGAAACACATTACTTGTATGACAGTGTTACATGTTTACAGATATCATGAGACGTCAAAGCAAGGACTCACACACACACACACACACACACACACACACACACACACACACAC
>NC_068996.1:21555494-21560853 GCF_001194135.2 Octopus bimaculoides | reverse complement strand
CACACACACACACACACACACACACACACACACACACACACACACACACACTCACACACACACACACACACACATTATACATGCACACATACCCACAAGCACAAGCACATATATTCATACATGCACATACACATATATGCATATAGATGCACGCATACACACAGACATCCACAGCACACGCACGAAGTAATCTCCCACATACATACACACATATACATACACATTCATACTCTTTTTGAAAGCTGAAGATGACTGTATAAATGTTAGCCTGCTTTTCCTATGTATTTTCTCTTTATCTTGTTTTAATGTTCCAAACATTAAACATATTCTCACTTAATTATCATTTATCAGGCAGATGACATAAATTATGAAAACAACTCTCTCTCTCTCTCTCTCTCTCTCTCTCCCTCCGTCTCCCTCTCTCTTTCTATTCCTCTCTCCTTCCCTCTGTCTCTCTCTTGTTCTCTCGCAGCACATATACATTATTGTATGATTACTGAGTGATTTGGCAGGTTTAACGAGATTATATCTCTGTTAATGATTTAAACAAAACTGAAATAATGGAGTTATCGCCCATATTTGCCGAAGAAAAACACAAAATATCGATAACTAACATAAGGCACAAGGCCATAAAATTTGAGGCGAGGGTGAATCGTTTAAATTGACATCAGTTGTTGACTGGTACTTTATTTTATTGACCCCCCCCTCCACAAAGGATTAAAAGCAAAGTTAACCCTAACCCTAACCTCAATGTGATTTATGCTCAGAACATAAAAATTTTGAGTAGGGAATTAGAAGAATGTTCGTAGTTTCAAAAATAGTAATGGGTTACGTGTGTATCCGTTTTTAACTGTAGAGTTCGATGTAGATAAAACTATAAATAATATAATATAAAAATTAGGTTAAAAAAACCCTTTTGGACAGAAAAAGTCGAAGGCTGCCCGTGAAACTTGAACTCTCACGTTTTGAATCATGATAGACATTCTTTCACTGGACCAAGGCAGTCTCTATCCATTTTAGAAATTTTGCTCCTGCCAGAGAGTATTGTATATTGTTTAGTCATAAGACCTTGGAAACTTTGAAAGAAAGTGAAATAATTCGTTTTTAACCGTAAAACTCGAAGTAGACAAAGCTATAAATAATAACATGTAAATAGTGAGATAAAGATCCCTTTTGGATAGAAAAAATTCAAGGGTGATCTTGGAATCTTCCGTAAACATGACAGTTTTTTTTAATCATGGGCCTAAAAGTTATAAATAACTTCTTTTTTATATTTCCTATGTACAAACAAAAAATAGACCTCTTCTGATCTTATTGGTACAATATTTCAATAGTTGAGTGTGAAAAAGAACAGTTTGTCAGTGCAATATCAATAAGAGGTTCGGAGTACACAATGTGTTGTGAGAATACACATACAATTTTCATGTTTTACAAATTTGTTTTGTGGAAAATATTGATGCATATTTTCTCGCTTATAAAATCAATGTGTACATTTAGATAACAGTTTGCTCTAAAAAGAAAAGTAGATATCGTACTTTTAAATTAGCAGAAATAGCAACTTGCAAATGATTTCTCACTTAGTTTAACATGTCTTATAGTTTGAGATAGTCAATTCTGTTTATATCGAAACAGTACAATGAACTTAGCATTACGTAAGAGTTTAGAGAGAAAGCAAAGTGTCACAGCTGACTCTTTATTGGTGCCAGGTGGGAGTGAGGAGAGGGGACAACAGAGCATGACCTCTGTGAAACTAAGTAAAATAGCAGATAGATTACTGGTCTCTGATTGTGCAGCAGATGCACAAGTGCAGTACGTAATAAGGAGTATCTATGAACTGCGCGCGCGTACAGTAAAGTGTTGGAAAAGATAAAGGAAATACCTTGTTAAATGGAAGTTTTATTATATAAATAGAATCATTTTCCCTTTGGCATGAATCATAGCTTTAATATGCCGAGGAGTTCATTCGTACACGCTTTTAACTGTTGTTAAGGATATTTTGAGCCATTCTTCAGAACCTGCGTTCTGATGCTTTATTTTCCGAGGAAGAAAAAGAATGTTAAATCGCTTCAGATTGTCTTATAGTTTGTCTTTGAAGCGCATATGACTTTTCAGCTGACCTTGCTGTTGGGAATTGACCAAAGAGAATTCTGATACCACTCATACGTGAGAAATGACCCGATCATCTAAGCTGTATTTTGATGATGGCTTCAAAACCTGATATGTTGCATTTTTTAATACCTCACTGTTATGAATATGGTCGTTCAGTTTTATGTTGAAGATAGAACGCAAGCATCGCATATGAAAAGCGTCAAGCTGGTAGATGTGCTTTCGGTACAGAGTCCAAGATTCAGCACCATAAAGCAATGTTGTCAAGACTACCGACTTATACACATTAATTTTCATATTCAACGATACGTCGTGGCTGTTGCAAAGCCAATGGTAAAGGTTACCGAAAGCGGAGCTAGCCTTCCCGATTCTGGACTCATTTTCTTTATCCATCTTAGCATCATTGGACACAATGGAACCAAGATAAGTGAAGGAGAAAACAGTTTTTAATGTTTTCCCATCAACATATACAGTAGGGGCAACAGTGAGAAGATGGTCACGAATGGGCTGATGGACATACTCGGTTTTCTTGATGCTGATGGTCAGACCAAAAGCCTTCAATGCACATGAGAAGTTGTTTAAAATCATCCATTGCATGTCCTCAAGAATGTGTGTTACAAGTGCATAATCGTCTGCGAAGAGCAAATCTCGAACTGTTTCCACTAAAGTCTTAGTTTTTGCTTTGAAGCGTTGTTGGTTGAATAAGCCGCCACCAGTTCTATATTCAAACTCTTCTCCTTCTTTAACACCTTCGAATACTGTTTCCAACATGACGGAGAATACGAAGCAAATAAGAGTGATGCAAGAAAACAGCCTTGTTTTTTTCCATTTGAGACTGAATGAATCGGACACTTTCCCGCTAGAGCTGACAGAGGCCATCATCACTTGATGAAAATAAATGATGACGTTATCTTTTCGGGAACACCTAGCTTTCTAAGGACAACCCAAAGAGTATCCCTAGATACGGTGTCGAAAGCTTTAGTTATATCTACAAAAGTGACAAAAAGGTTTCGGTTATGCTCACGAGCCTTTTCTGCAGCTGCCTTAGGCTAAAAATCGTATCCACTGTGCCTCTACCAGTAGATCCACGCTGAGATTCAGGCTACATTAAACTGGCAAGGGCATAATTTAGTCTGTTTAAGATAACCCTTTCAAGGATCTTCCCAGCAATACACAAAAGGGAGATACCTGTATGGTTGTCATATTCACATTTGTTGCTTTCGTGCTTCTAAAGATGGACAATAAAAGCGTCCTTAAACTCCCGTGGGACTGATCCTCATTCCCAGATTAAGGAGACGAGTTCACATAACTTGTTCAGCTGGAGACTGCAACCACATTTATACGTTTCGGCTGGTATGCCATCGTTCCCAGACGACTTTCCGTTCGTAAGCTGTTTTATGGCTGTTTTTTTTTTTTATCTAAGCATTTGATGGAGCAACTGATGGTCATTCAAGGACAGGCCTCTGTGGTTGGTTGTTGATCAGTTCTTCATCAGCAATTGAGTTCATATTCAGAACATTTGAAAAACGCTCTGCCCAGTGCTTCGTGATCTCCCTTTTATTTGTCAGATTACCCTCAACTGAAAGTATGGGAGTTGAGCCACCAGACACAGGTACAAAAACACCCTTTAAATTCTGGTAGAATGACCTGCAGTCACATCTGGAATCCTGCAACTCTTGTGCCTTCCTTTGCCGCCAAATCTGTTTCATTTGCCTCAGTTGAGACTGGCATATATTTTGTTGCGTTTCGTGGCATTATTTTTATTTGACATCCATTGACAGTCGTACTTGTGCATATTGTCCAAAAGAGGAGAGATATTTGCATCGTGTGAGTCGAACCAATCTTGGTGCTTCCTCTTAACATACCAGAGTGTTTCACAAGATGACTCAAATACTACATTTTAAAAAGCAGACCATGCTAATTCAATATCTGTGTTGTCTGAGATGCCAGTAAGTTTGTTACCATAGGTTGTTTGAAATGAGGTTAAATTGTCATTGTTCCTCAGCTTTGTCACATCCACTTTTCGAATTGGTCGAGTGCGATTGTTACGAACAGGACTGCGGATAGTAAAATTCACCCTGGTCGTATCAGTCTATGGTCAGACCAACACTCCCCAATGGAGTAAGAACATGTTACTTGGACTTCTTCCTTCATGGAAGACCTCACAATTATGCAATCAATGAGGTGATAATGGTTTCATCAGAGATGCTTCCAGGTAGTTTTGTGGTGGTTGGGGAGTCGGAAAAAAATATTGGTAATCAAATGTCTATACTCACTGCTAAATGGTAGCAGCAGATGGCCGTTTGAGTTTGCCTTGCCAACCCCCATGCTTCCCTATTAGGTCGCCCCATATGGATGTATCACAACCTACATGTGCATTGAAATCACCAATGAGAAGCTTATTATGGATGAAGACACCTCTCAACTGGCTACGTGGCTCAGAGTAGAACTGCTCTTTGACTACTTCATTTGAGTTCATGGTCGGAGCACAGCAGCTGAAAATAGTTGCATATTTATTTTTACCAATGCAGATATGCAATGACATAAGTTTCTTACTAATGCCAACAAACAGAGATTCAAAATATTTCACCAGGTCATTCCGAATAGCAAACTCAACACCTGACTCTTTCTTTACTTCTTGAGGTTTGCCCATCCAGAAAATAGTGCGTCCACCATCAACTTCCGCTAATCTAGTTTTCAAAAGAGCTGCTACTCCAATATATTTTCCTTCAACACACGGGCAACCAAAGCAGTCCTACGTTCTATGCTTTTCTTACTGTCCTGAGGAATCCTCACATTCCAAGATGCAATAAAAAGGTTTTTTGTTTTGTTTTCGATTTGCTTAATTTTCTGGTGCAGGTTTGGATGACCAGTCATTTGCACCTAATGACAAGAAGCAATGCGAGTAAGCAATTTTTAGATCATATTCCCTTGACCTCTCCCCCATAGGAGGAAAGCAGTGCCATCCTAAACAGGGCTGCTTTGTTGTGAAAGGAGAACACGAATTACACAATTACCCGCAGATGTGTAAAACGGACATCTACCTTTCACTATCTATGTGCGAAGTTCAAACTAAGAACTTTCAGTGACTTCCTTCACCTGTTCCCATCCCTATCCCTTCATTTTCACAAGTTCTTTTTTTTTTGGTGGGGGGGGGATGTAGAAAACATGGCTGTGTGGTAAGTAGCTAGCTTACCAACCACATGGTCCCGGGTTCAGTCCCATTGCGTGGCATCTTGGGCAAGTGTCTTCT
>NC_068996.1:21553827-21555139 GCF_001194135.2 Octopus bimaculoides | reverse complement strand
ATCGCTTGACAACCGATGCTGGTGTGTTTATGTCCCCGTAACTTAGCGGTTCGGCAAAAGAGATCGATAGAATAAGTACTAGGCTTCTAAAGAATAAGTCCTGGGGTCGATTTGCTCGACTAAAAGGCGGTGCTCCAGCATGGCCACAGTCAAAAGACTGAAACAAGTAAAAGAGTACTAAATTATCTGCACATGGTTTTGTTGATAGCGGTCATTGCTTGTAGAGCACAATGCACACTCTCTCCATCAAAAGAGCATTTACCTGTACTGGCACACAGTGTGCCACGTGTCGGATGCTGATTGTGCACATCAAATAATAAGGTGACTGTCAGCAACCCCAAATTTGGTTTTATATCAGAATTTTCCTTCTCCTAGACGGGTTGCCCACACTATGGATAAAGGGCCCCATCTGCTCCATACATATATATAAATACACTCACAAAAAAGTAAAAAAATATATGAGATTTAAGACTATAAGTAAGATATATAAACCTATTGCATGATCGAGTCATTTGGTGACTAAACTGGCAACCCCATCGAGCTTGCTTGGTGAGGTAGGTGTTTGTTGGACACCCCGCGAGACAAAAAAAACTACTTGTCAAAGGGCGGAAGAGCTCATGAGTAGTTAACGGTCATCCAACAAAAATGTGTGCGTATATGCGTGTGTCTGTATCTATAAATATGTATGTATGTACACACACACACACACACACACACACATACATACACACACACATGTATTCTCATGCATATAGTTGCATGTCTAAACATGCTCATATATATTTAAATGATAAACTTCTGGAAAGTTTTGCAGATTTTTACAGTTCCAGTGATGGATTGGATCTGTAGTCTTTGAATCAGCTTTCTCCTTTCTGGTTTTGAGAAGACTAATTTCTCAAGATTGGTATTTAGGCAATGTGTTATGTTATCAATCAGTTGGAACTTTTATCAACATCATCTAGGTATTTGTGCATATGTGTGTGTGTGCAGTATTTGGTGTTGGTGTATGCGTAGATTTGTATGTTTGTCTTATGGATGCGTTTTTATGTATATATTTTCATGTCTAGGCGTATGCATATGTATTTATGCGCAGATTTGTATGTTTGTTTTATGGATGCGTTTTTATGTATATATTTTCATGTCTAGATGCATGCATATGTATTTATGTGCTAAATTTTTGGAAAGGTTTACATATCTTTACAGTTCCATTGTTGGCTTGAATCTGTAGTCTTCTAATCAGCCTTTTTCTTTCAGGTTTTGAGAACCCTAATTTTTCCAGGTTTTTGTTTGAGGCAGTTCATTACATATCCCA
>NC_068996.1:21551589-21552554 GCF_001194135.2 Octopus bimaculoides | reverse complement strand
CCAATTAGATACCCTTCAGACTTCTTCAGCATGTATGATAATGGGTATGAACAGCATCACAGAGAGGCTGCCTCTTTGGAATATCCCCCTGCGATATTGTATTTTTTTGCTGGTGATACATCCACTTACTGTATTTAACTTCACAATGGTGGCCCAGGAAGATGTCAGGTTAGATATGGCATTAATCAAGTTCCCTGGGACTTTAGCAAGCCGGAGGGTTTCTAGCATCCACGAATGGGGGACAGAGTAGAAGGCTTTTTTATAGTCAAGCCACATGGAGACCAGATTTCTTCTGTGCTGCCGTACCTCCGTCATTACTACCTTATTTATTAGTAGTTGTTCACTACATCCCCAGACTCCTTTCTTCTCAATGTATGTATGTATGTATGTATGTATGTATGTATGTATGTATGTATGTATGCATTGAGTTCAAAAACGAAAAACGACAAAAAAAAAAACAAACAAAAAAAAACAACAACAACGCAAGGACGTGATACAGATATTGTGTTACTGGACGTTCGGGAAAGGAAAGAAAGAGAATTTGACGTTTCGAGCGGAGCTCTTTGTCGGAAACATAGGCAAGTCCAAAGAAGGGAAGACGGAGGAAGAAAAAATCGCCAACGATATCCACGAGGTTACGTATGTATGTATGTATGTATGTATGTATGTATGTATGTATGTATGTATGGATGGATGGATGGATAGATGGATGGATGGGTGAGTGGATAGATGGATAGACGGACGGATGGATATTTCTTTGTTTACGAGTGTTCTTCCTACAACAAAGTTTTGCACATGTTTACTGTTACACTTACATATATCTGTAAAGTTGGTGTTGGCCGCTCTCTTTACGCGAAAATCCCTTTTCTCCCAAATATGTCTATAGATACATGTTTATGGTATGTAGTAGTAGTAGTAGTAGTAGTAGTAGTAGTAGTAGTAGTAGTAGTAGTAGTAGTAGTAGT
>NC_068996.1:21547547-21551526 GCF_001194135.2 Octopus bimaculoides | reverse complement strand
GTAGTAGTAGTAGTAGTAGTAGTAGTAGTAGTAGTAGTAGTAGTAGTAGTAGTAGTAGTGGTGGTGGTGGTGGTGGTGGTAGTAGTAGTAGTAGTGGTTGGTAACCGCTTCATTCCATGGAGGATTGTTCGAGAAAGTTTCATCTCTACATCATAGAGCAATCAAGAGCACGTCATACCGCAACATTGGCAGGACGCCAACATCGTTACGGACTGCAGGTTCACTTCTGGGAAGGTGTTGGCCAAGACCATGATCAAAAGGTTGACCTAAATATTTATCAGGAAACATCACACTAGCGAAACAATACAGCTTTCGTCACTGTATGTAGGGTAATTGAACGTTGGGTTAGTAAATTCAGAAATATTCGTCATTGCTAATCGTTAGCACGCCAGGCAAAATGCATAGCGATATTTTGTCCGTCTCCACGTTCTAAGTTCTAATTCCGCCAAAGTTGACCTTACCTTTCATCCTTTCGGGGTCGATAAGATAAGTACCAGTTGAGCACTGGAGTCGATGTAATCGACTTACTCCCTCACCCGAAGTTTGTGGCCTTTTGTCAAAATTTGAAAGCTATATTATGATTTGTTGGAAGAGAAAAGCCTGGGCTTTTTTTTTCTGTAGAAGCGGCAGAATCCTGTGTGCTGTCTCTTGTACTGTTTACAATCTCCCATCTGCGTGACTACGCAATTAAGCAAAAACGATAGAAGAGAGACAGTAGTTAGAATTAAGATTAGACTCAACAGGAACCTTTCCAACACCAGAAGGTTGCACCACAACCACCGTTTCCTATATCAGATAGCCGATTATTGAAAACTGGTAAGTCTCATTCTGGAAACCATACCAGCTTTTTATTACGAAATAACGGAGCTGACAGTTGTCAGAAAACTGAGGTCATCTGTCAATGCCACACACTGCACCGTACACCCTTCTCTCTACTTTCTCAGTACTTTCTCAGCAATAAAAAACTAATCACAAATTCATTTCAGATACCTTGGTAAGATAAAAAAAAACAAAAAACAAAAACAAAAACTGGTACTCCGTCAGTTACTTTTTTCTTGAAGAACCCCAGCATTTCTCGACTTTTATAGAAATTTGCTGGTTGATAACCCAGTGCACTTATAAGAAGTCAACTAAGAATCTATAATCATGACACAAAAACCGCAATTTATACATTAATTCACCATAGGTTTTCTTTTTTTCTATAACTTGTGATGGGCACTTAAGGGTTGCCTCGCGCTCGGAACGTACCTAAATAACCAATGGGTACAACTATTTTACACGAGCGAAAGAACATTCTAAAATACTCGTCTGTGCCGTTTTAGGGAAATTACATCATTGCCCACTTTCCGCCATCGCTGTTTCCGATCAGTCTTTCATCTTTTAATATTTCAGTCCTTCATTTATTCCCTTTTCCTGCACCACATTTTCCATCCTTCCCCGTCCCCCTCTTATTTCTTGATTCCTTCTTTTTCATACACTTATGATATTCTGTCCTTTCTAACAAGGGAAGTAACCCAACAATTCTCGATCTTAAGTTGCGATATCCAAAGTAGTGACAATTTTCTTTCTAAAAGAAAACGTCTTTCTTTTCTTTTGTGTCGAGATGCTTTGCATGCAGTGTTTCCGTAGCAGTCTCCCCCCCCCTTTATTTTTTTATTTCTTTTGGAGTTCGAAAATCCAAACTGTGCCTCAAAAGTAAATGTGTGGTATTATTATCTTCACACAAAACTCCAAGTCATGTCTCTCGTTAGTAAGATTGAAGTTGAACTATACTATACATCTACATCATATTCCTAGTTAAATGCCTTTTGTATTTGTTCAATAAAAATCACAACTGATCACGGCATATATATCTATATATACTGTAATATCTTCGCTTAATTTGTTTCAATTGAAGTAGATCTCTTTCTATGTTAGTGTTAAATACGCATAATAGCTTCAGAATTTTATCTCTTATTTAAGACGTATCGCTCGAACCGCCATGAGATTATATATGTATTATGTATGCGTATATATATATATATATATATATATATATATATATATACATACACGCACACATATTTTGATACTTTGATAGGTTTCGGCCTGTATTGGCCCAGGCCATGTCTAACTTAATAGTACCACCTGGCAAAGTCATTCAAATCAGGAATCGGACAACATGGCCTACTCCAGGAGAGAGTTGTTGTTTATGGAGACATATCCGGGTGTGTGAGGTTTATCTGGGACTTTTTGAAGGAATTTGTCCAAAGACATCTTGAACTTTATGTCTTTAGGTGTAATGTTAAAGAGAGCGAGGCCCATTGAGGTGAAATAATTGTGCCGTATTGTGTGTGTATGTATATATGTATGTAATGTATGTATGTATGTATGGATGTATGTGTGCATGCAAAATATATACACCTACGTATATATATATATATATGTAAGAACGACCGTGCGAACCCAAAAGGAGAAATGGTGACGAATGGAAAACAGGGCTCCTTCTTTAAACGCGTCACACGATCGAACACAAAAATATAAAATGATAAATATGTTATACTTCGATAACATAGAGAACTTAGAAATGCCAGTAAGGAAAACGATATTGAACCAACCGATACAGATTAATAACAGTAAGATTTATTGTAACATTAAAATGTATGTCTGTGTGTGAGTGAATGCGACATAATGAAACACAATAAAAGACAGGCCGTCATGTAAAGAAAAGAGTGTGTGCGAGTAATACATGTATGTGAATGCGTGAGATACAGAGTTAGATTAGAGTCAGTAACACGTATAAGAATTTACCAGTTCTTAATCAGAGTACACAGTGGTAAGTGTCTGTATATAAGAAGTTAAGGTGTGTGGGGTAGAGCGATCATCTTGAATACAGATGTTCTTCGCAGGTTGGGTTCTTGGCTGTTATTTTTCGTGGCGAAGTGAATCACACAAACAGGATTGAAGAGAAGTGCTGCGGTTAGCTGTTGGTAGCTTGTGTACGTGTAGAGTCATGTTGACGCTGGCGGCGATGCTGGTAGTACGCAGAGTCGTGTTGACGCTAGCGGCGATGCTGGTAGTCGTAGTTGGACGATGATGTCGATGTCGTCGCTGGAACTGGCTGGTTGGTGTTACGCGTGTGTGGCCGGCAGCCAGATCTAAGATCTGAGACGCGACGATTTGGCGGGTATAATTTAGTATATTTATAGCTGAAGGTAGGCTCCAGAGAAGCATTAGAAAAACACTATCACGTGACCTTATTAGGGGCTGTGGTTGGTCAGTTTGCATTCTGAGACGAACGGGTGGAGACAATTTACCCGCGCAAAGAAATAGTCAGTCAGGTGATGACAGGGAAAGAGATGTTTTCTACTACGCTCGCGTGTTTGTATATAATGGTGATAGAGGTTAGTTTCACTACATATATATATATATATATACACCCACCCAAGTATATGTAAATATGTGAGTATAAATACAGTTATATATACATGTGTACACACACACACACACACACACACACACACACACACACACACACACATACACACTAGATCCAAGGATCCAGATGTAGGTTGAAAGTTAGGTTCAAGCAATCCGTAGTAAATATAAAGAAAAAACAACTTTCAGGGGCACTTGTTGTTTATTGAGTGGTTGTGGATTTTTTTCTTATCGAAATACGATAAATTTCTCTCTACATTCATATGCCACTTTGATCTTAGCCAAAAGGCCGAGAAGCCTTTACATTCATATTCTCCACTCCTACTGTGCTCTCTACACATTCTGATTGAATCTTCCATATGCTAGCATGTACCTTCTTGCGACAATGTAAACTTTCATATAATCAAGATATCCTTGGTCTGAAGAGTAGCCTGCAGTATACACCTCACTTGGATATTTACCACTTCCGAGGTTCCGCATGCTATGAAACATATCTACTCTATTCCTTAACTTATCTACTCCATTCCTTAATTCTTGTATATATATATATATATATATATAT
>NC_068996.1:21533187-21546561 GCF_001194135.2 Octopus bimaculoides | reverse complement strand
ATATATATATATATATATATATATATATATATATATATATATATACACATATACATAAACTTGTATATCTCTTCTATTTTTAAATATTTGAAGTGTTTCTGTACGGGAGGAGCTGGTTTCTAACAAAAATACAAAGCTCCATTGTTGGAAGGTAGATACCAAAAACAATGTCACATTTTGAACTTGAGAAAAGTCTTGCATATATTTGCTGCTCTGTTTTATGACTGTATTTGTAATGATCGTGTTAACTGGTTGATTTCCTTCACTGAAGACCTTAAATTTTCCAGATGGTCACTTAAACATTTACTGTGAAATTATGTTGTTGGCACTCCGTCGCTTACGACGTCGAGGGTTCCAGTTGATCCGATCAACGGAACAGCCTGCTCGTGAAATTAACGTGCAAGTGGCTGAGCACTCCACAGACACGTGTACCCTTAACGTAGTTCTCGGGGATATTCAGCCGTGACACAGTGTGACAAGGCTGACCCTTTGAATTACAGGCACAACAGAAACAGGAAGTAAGAGTGAGAGAAAGTTGTGGTGAAAGAGTACAGCAGGGTTCGCCACCATCCCCTTCCGGAGTCTTGTGGAGCTTTTAGGTGTTTTCGCTCAATAAACACTTACAACGCCCGGTCTGGGAATCGAAACCGCGATCCAATGACCGCGAGTCCGCTGCCCTAACCACTGGGCCATTGCGCCTCTACTGTGAAATTATAATTTGGGTATAAAAGCTGAAAGTTTTGAAGCAGTTGTCCGCAGTCATTGCCTTTCTCTTTGATTTCCGAACAAATCAGCAGGGCATCTGATGTCTATGACAATACAAGCTTTTTCTTGTGTGTGTGCTAAACAATGATATCCGGAAATGGCGGGATAGAGGCATGCTGAGCTTCCATACTCAGTTCTTCTTTGTGGTATGTTAGTCCAGTTGACGTCAGGCCCTTGCTGGGTTTAATATCTCGAGAGTGAATTTCCTCTATAGAATGGTACTGCAAGTGCTTTGCGTAATATTGTCTTGTTGCAAGAGAACTTTTCCGACTGCCATATTTTTCTAAGTCTGATATAATATTCTTGGGTCATTCTATTTTTATTCACAGCACTTTTGTATGATATATTTTCATCGGTACTAGGTGCTTGCAGCGTTCTTTGTGTGGAACAGGAGCAATAGAAAGACTGTTGATGTATATTGCTTTTGGTCAAATTTCATCCCGACGTCAGCTGAAAATATTGTAATTGATTCCAGCTGTTTTTAGACATTGTAAACATTTTAGAATGAATTTTCAGGTCATTCTCATGAGAAATTATAGGTTACTTTGGTATCTTTAGCAGTTATAGCTCCTAGCATGTAGTCACTGGATTTCTGTAACAGAAATTACAACGGATTTTTGCCAAAAACAAACTAAATTACAGAAACACTCTCGCCTAGGAATATTCCCTTTGAAATATTTATAACACCAAAGACGATAATTTCGCTCTCATTATAAGTGTGAGAATTGTTGTCCAGGCTGTTGTGAGCATCTACTATGGTAGTAGGCACTTTTGCCAAATGTAGATATTTTAGCAGCTATGAATAGGAATACAATTGAATGCATTTCTATAATCAAATCATACTGTCGCAAAGCATCTACAGTATATTTTCTTACTTCAAACAGTACAGTATTATTTATCAAAGGTTGTGAGGCACATCCTCACAATCTCGGTTTTTCACCTGCATGTTTATCAATTACTGTTGTTGGGCTCACAACGATCCTAGAAGAATTGGTTGATTATAGTTTGTGTAAAGCGTATACATAATGTTTAAGAAAGCAAGAGGTCTATAATTTTTTGCCAACTATTTGGTTTCATTCTTGGCAACAAAATTCATCTGTGCTATAGCAAGCAGTTTGCTATGTCAGTCTAGCCTACCATAGTTTTTTGAACACGCACGTTGATGGCTTTCTGTAGAAAGTCAGATCTTATCATAGTATCCAACCATTAGATCTCATACTGGTTTTTTCTCATAATGGATTTTGCCTACAGCTGTAGTGAAAGCTCCAGGGTTGATTGTGTTTTACGGTCGATGGTGGTACAGTATTCTTTCCTAACAGAATTTAGTTACGAAGCATTCTAGTTAAAATTTATCTTTCGTTTCAGATTTTAGACCAGAATTATTCAAGATCCTCTAGAGAAGGTGCGTTCTTAAGGGTAGTGTTTTCATTTCTCAACTTTTGATATAATGCCTGTGGATTGGAAGCAAATTTGTGTTTAATACTTACTGACTCAAAAGATTTTCTGCGATAATGAAGTCTTTTGCTCAGCGTCCTAAACTCGTGCTTTAAATAATTAGCTTTCCTTTAAGGTTTTGGCGTGAAGAGTCGCTGTAGAGTTTTGTGATTTTGTGCATTACATGTAAATCGTGAGGTGTGGACTCATCATTCTTCTTCCATTTTATTATCGTGGTTAACCATCCAGTACGGTGGCACGGGTTGCTGATGTTTTCCATCTAGGCCGTATCCGTTTAATGATTTCATTAGCACGTGTACTGCAGGTTTTTTCGAGTGGTTCTTCGAGACTGGTACTAGCTGAACATATGAGGGTATTAATTGTCCAGTAATAAACATCGCATGATTATATGTGTTCTCTAGCAACATCATCGATAACTTTCAACATTAGAGCAGTTGGCTTTTTGTTTAATCTTGTTAACAATGGCCTGTAGCTCAACGACACTGTAATGATTAATGTAATGGTATATGTTGGAATCGGCAGTTACCAATTGTAACGGGTGTTGATGTTGCAGATGTGTAAGATTAAAGAAGAACAGTGATCGAAGTTGTAAACAAATATTTATTACCGTTACTTTGTATATAGCCAAACCACGACGGGCTGGTATGTATAATATAATTCGTAAAGCATGCGAGGTAAAAAGAGGTATCGTAGATTTTTCTTGTATAGGTGTGTTTGTGTTTTCGTCATTCTAGCAACAGGGTAAAAGATAGAGTGGTGTTGTAGAGAAGAGAAGTTGAGCTAGTGAAAGTGAGAGTGGTGGCACGAAACAACTGCTTCGTTGGTGAATTACCATAGTTGTCCCTCAGTGCCTTATTATTCAGAGACGGCGGTTCGTTCAGCCGGTCAGCCAACTCGGTTCTCACTAACTGACCTTGGCTTACGGAGTTCTTGCATATATAACTATACAAAACAAGTTGGAAAATAGGTGTATTGCAGAGAACAAAAGATATTCTTTGGGAATCCACTGTTATCTCAATTTAACTCTCCACCGCATACCAGAGGTTTGAAGCGTCAGGTGGCAAAGACATAAATCGTCTTGGCAAAGCCATATGTTAAATGTAACTGCTGTCACTATTGTTTTTCTGTGAGAAAAGAGCTGTTGAAATGTTAAAATAATATTGCTGATTAAGGTTCGAATCTAATCTATGCCTAAATGAAGTCACTATAACAGTGACAAACCAGAATCGTCTCTGTCAAGTCAGTTACATGCGGGAGTTTAATGATGACGGTAGCTGTTTGCTTACATTATTTTCGATTTCTTTTAAGGCAGATATTGGCCGGTTCTCGGTGTTTTGAGAAGTTCGATTAGCTTCACGAGGGTTGTAATTGCGATTATTATCGGTAGCAGCCTTTTTATTTTCGCAAAGAAAGATGCTTGTTGCCGAAGCAGCTTTGCTGTAAAATAATTTAAGTCTTGATGAGCTTCACCCTTGTATTTTTTCAGCCGCTTCATATAGCCGAGAGAAGCATTGTCATGGTGTTTTTCGTAGCACCGAATTAGATCGTGATTTAAATGTGAAGACGAAGTAAAGTAAGAAGCTTCTTGGATCTTTCTGATTTGACGGGCAACACTTTTCATTTATGTTTTGTGTAGTGTTTTTGGTACCGAAACACTTTCAAACTTCGTATACTTGTATATTTTGTGTTATAGAACAGATAAAAAATTTTGTATTCGAAGTTATTTCATGTAAAAAATTGTCGTATTTCGGTAATTTCAACCAATCACTGACGTCTATTGAGGTGAAAACAATTACTGCCGTGGAATGTAAACAACATGTTCTAACGGTGTCATGGGATCTTTTCCCTTGAATAAAATTAGTGCCGTAGCTTGTCAACAACAACTATCCGTGGTACTGTTATTTATGACATCGTTCGTGCGTTTGTACTGGTTTTAGCTTTAGGGTTTTAGGGTTAGGGTTCGGGTTTTAGAGTTAGGGTTAGTTTTAGGGTTACGGTTAGGGTTATGATTATTTTTGCCATAACCTCACTCATGACCCTAACCCTAACCCTAAAAACCTATAACTCATAACCATAACCCTAACCCTAACCCCAACCCTAACCCTAAAACCCTAACCCTAACTCTAAAACCCGAACCCTAACCCTAAAACCCTAAACCCTTACTAGGGAATAATGATATAATTAAACAGGGAATAACACTCTTGACACCGGCAAAAATTATTGTTTACAAAAACAGCAGTAACTATATCCAGATGAACAGACGTCAGTGATTGGTTGAAATTACAGAAATACGACAACTTTAACATGAAATAACTTGCGATGTATAATTTCTTGTTACGAAGGCTAAGAGGGAAAGTTGTTTTATATGACACATTCTACCAGTGTCCCAAGTTTGAAAGTGTTTCGTTAAGAAAACAAGTGGTGCCCGTCAAATCAGAAGGACCCAGGTTCTTAAATAACTTACAGGAGTTAGAGGGCTGCTTGTGTTGTCACTAGCGTTAGTGTCGTTATCAGTTTCAGCTATGGTCGTTGCTTGTGAAATTCCATGCGGTGTAAGATGTATTTTTTTGTTATCCAGCCTGAATAACGCTACGTTCGTAATTAAAAGAAGTTTGTTTTTTTTTATAACAGAAAAATAAACTAGTTACTAATTTAGGCTGGAGGGGTCGGCATAATCGTAGGAGAAAACTTTCAAAAACACATTTTAAATGGTTCTTTAACCCTGCACATCTGATATTGACGATGCTGTATGTATATATATATATGTATGTATGTATGTATGTATGTATGTATGTAGGTAGGTAGGTAGGTAGGTAGGTAGGTAGGTAGATAGATAGGTAGGTAGGTAAGTAGGTAGGAAGTACGTACGCAAGCACGTACGTACGTATGTATGTATGTATGTATGTATGTATGTATGTATGTATACGTGCATATTTATATGTTTTGTTTTATGTATGTATTCCTATGCATGTACTTGCATATCTAGACATGCTCATATATACTTAATTGATAAACTTCTGGAAAGTTTTTACAGATTTTTATAGTTTCGGTAATGGATTGGATCTGTAGTCTTCGAATCAGCTTTCTCCTTTCTGGTTTTGAGAAGCCTAATTTTTCAAGATTGGTATTTAGGCAGTGTGTTACATATCCCAGTACCCCAATAATTACAGACATTAACCTGAACTTGTAATCTGGATAGAGTAACTGCAGATTTCACAACAGTTCAGAGTAGGTGTTCTCTTTTTCATTGATTTTCAGCTTTATGTTAACATCCATTGGGCAGCTGATTTCCACAATTGTACACAATTTCTCTTCTCTATTCGAAATCATTATATTGGGTCTATTGTGTTTACATTTTATTGAGGTCTTCACTGAAACATTCCACCAGTATTACTTTTTAATTATGAGTGGTTATGGCTTCTACCATATTGTGGGTTCTTATTTCTTTGTCCTCGGGATTATCCTTCCGACAGATTTCATTATTATAGTGTCCTAGCTACAACATCATGTCTCATTGGTAAATAATACCGTGATTACATTTTCAAACAACTGCTTATGATGTGAATGATATCTTCGGAGTTAATTCCACAAAGTCTGCATCGGTTGTCACATTTTACTGCTTTTCCTGCATCGCTGTCTCTTTTGCGCATCAGGTATTTGGTTGAAATTCCCTGTTCCTCGATTGCAAACGCATACGCTTCAAAATGGGAGGTAGTAATCCGGTTGTTGGTCCATGATAGACTGCTTTGATGATCAATGCTACTATCATCTCGGAGCTTTATAGTAACATAGCTTGCTTACCAGCCACATGGTTCCGGGTTCAGTCCCACTGCGTGGTACCTTGGGCGAGTGTCTTCTAGTATAGCCTCAGGCCGATCAAACCTTGTCAGTGGATTTGGTAGACGGAAACTGAAAGAAGCCCGTCGTATGTGTGGGTGTGTGTTTGTCCTCGCCCCACCACCTCGCTTGACAACCGATGCTGGTATGTTTACGCCCCCGTAACATAGTTGTTCGGCAAAAATCACCGATAGAATAAGTACTAGACTTGCAAATAAAAATTCATGGAGTCGATTTGTTCGACTAAAGGCGGTGCTCCAGCATGGCTGTAGTCAAATGACTGAAACAAATAAAAGAATAAAAGAATTAGGCTGAAGGTGAGGCGGATATCATCTGACAAAATGTGGCAATAATCATGTCTGTCTGTATGTATGTATGTATGTACGTATGCATGCATGTACGTATGTATGCATGCATATATATATATATATATATATATATATATATATATATATATATATATATATATATATATATATATATATATATATATATGCATGGGTGAACGGGGGGTGCGCGCCTCAATTTTTGAGATTCTTGGCTTTCTTACCTCAGTAAACGCACATATTCGCTTACATAAACATGTCATTAATTATTTGCTTAGATAAATATATAACTAATTATTAAAATACAAGTATGTGTGGATGTGCAGGAATACACTTATATGTAAACTTTCCTGTATTCTAAGATCTGTGGTCAATAACACACTAAACTTTCTATTAAGCTATACCGGACATTGTAAACACATCTATATACAGTATGTCTTTATAGCAGGACGCGAACTCGCGTTGCGACATTGCAGGTCTCAAGTCATGACATAGTAACGGCTTGATCATGCGTGCTGTCAAGTTATTGTCCAATCAGAAGCCAGGTATCACATGAAAGATGATTCTGGAAGGGCCTAGAACATTCCCAAACAAGGTTTATAAATAGAGTCCTTTTTGGTGCCAAAAACTCCAGTGAGTCCTTGGTTGCGGTACGAAATACGCACTCTTTCGTAGTCGTTCTGACAATTGCATGCATAACCGATATATAATTGCAGTAGAAGACAACAAAGCAGCGCATTTATATCTATTCCTTGTGTTTAATCCAGACCCAGTGGTAAATTTTGATATCCAGCTACTTGCATGTTGTATCCTACTTCCGTTTTGTTGACTCTACGTGTACGTTTGTAATGCATCACCTACTAAATGTGACTTCTGCAGCGATAATAAGTCATGTTTAACTGTTCGCTGGGTGTTGTTAAATCATTACACGCAGCTTCCGCAAACAAACTAGCAACCATCACAATAACAAGACACCCCAGCAACTTTAGTGTGACCCAAGTAACAGGTCCACTGAAAAGTAAATTTGGTGACTTGATTATATATAGGAACGATACGCAGCTTAACCAAATATCCATTGTCCAATTAACCAAGCTACAGTCTTTTAGCTTTCGCCTACCCAACTCGAGTGGAGGCGCAATGGCCCAGTGGTTAGGGCAGCGGAGTCACAGTTTCGATTCCCAGACCGGGCGTTGTGAGTGTTTATTGAGTGAAAACACCTAAAGCTCCACGAGGCTCTGGCAGGGGATGGTGGCGAACCCTGCTGTACTCTTCCACCACACCTTTCTCTCACTCTTACTTCCTGTTTCTGTTGTGCCTGTAATTCAAAGGGTCAGCCTTGTCACACACTGTGTCATGCTGAATATCCTCGAGAACTACGTTAAGGGTACACGTGTCTGTGGAGTGCTCAGCCACTTGCACGTTAATTTCACGAGCAGGCTGTTCCGTTGATCGGATCAACTGGAACCCTCGACGTCGCAAGCGACGGAGTGCCGACAACCCAACTCGTATTTTTTTGTGTGTGTGTGTGTGTGTGTTTTACTGCTTCATTACATCTCTTAGTTAAATGCTGAAAGTGTTTAATGTTCAATTGTCCATTACGACGCGCTGTTTTCATGTTATGAGCTATATCCATTGTGGCAATTGAATAATAATCTACTGACACCTGTATATCTGTTGTTAACATGTTTATTTTTATTACGTCAGCGTTATCTATTACGCAATTAAGTATTCTTTCAATTAGCTCCCGTTTTCGATGTCTTTGATCAGAGTATTAAACTGCATAAATTTATAGTTGTAGCTTTTCCTTCTACTTTTAACATTCATATTAAATGTACTGTGATATATTTTTATTATTTATCATCTGTGTGTGAGAAAATCACTTCTTGCTGCTTTGCGGTGTTTTTATGTGTATTGTGTTGATGACACAATTGTTTGGTTTGGCTGGCTGCGTGTATAATAAACGATGCAACTCACGAACTTTTAACTTTTAACATATTTATTGATGGACATGATTTACTGTGTTGGCTGTTTACACAAGAAAGATACTGATAATATAACTGCTGACTGGGAAGACAAAATTGTGCTGTGTCTTGTAGAAGGTAGTTGTGGTACATTGTGTGCGAGTGTTCGAACTAGTTTCTTGTTCAAGGTGGTTTCTCGAGTATCCCAGGTGGTCTCGTCTTAGCAGACTGCCTTCTATGAATGCCCAAGGTGGTTTAACTTACTCGGATGTCAGAGGCCGTCTGGTCTTAAGTGCCAAACGATTTTTATAGGGTGAAAAGGGGACAGATTTTACATCATCAGAGAAGTTATACCACGCCTCAGCTTCTCGTTGATTAGTCGATTTTATAGATCGATCACGTGAAACTGTGGTGGCTTACTCGCGATTCCTAGCTGAATATCTTGAAGTTGGGTTTCGAATCCTTACAGCTCTTTCCTAATTAAATTCTTATACATGCATGCTCACATACATATGTAAGAACGACCGTGCGAACCAAAAGGAGAAATGGTGACGAATGGAAAAAACAGGCTCCTTCTTTAAACGCGTCACACGGTCGAACACAAAAATATAAAATGATGTATATGTTATAATACTATAACATAGAGATCTAAGAAATGCCAGTAAGGAAAACGATATTGACACAACCGATAGAGATGAATAACAGTAAGATTTATTGGAGCATTAAATTGTATGTCTGTGTGTGAGCGTGAATGCGACATAATAAAACACAATATAAGACTGGCCGTCATGTAAACAAAAGAGTGTGTGTGTATGTAAGCGATACAGAGTTAGATTAGAGTCAGTAACACGTATAAGAATTTATACCAGTTCTTTGTTAGAGTATACAGTGGTAAGTGTCTGTATATAAGAAGTTAAAGCGTTAGGGCAGAGCGATCACTCGTCGTGATGTTAGGGCTTCTATGCCGGGCTGGGTTCTTGAAATACAGATGTTCTTCGCAGGCTGGGTTCTTGTCTGTTAATTTCGTGGTGAGGCGATTCACACAAACAGGGCTGAAAAGCTGCGGTTGGCTGTTGGTAGCTTGTGTACGTGTAGAAAGTCATGTTGATGCTGGCGGCGATGCTGGTAGTCGTAGAGTCGTGTTGCTGCTGGCGACGTCGGGGGCGATGCTTGTAGTTCGTAGTTGAAGTGGTTGTTGATGTCGTCGCTGGAAACTGGCTGGTTGGTTGGTGCTGTGTTATGCGTGTGTGGTCAGCGGCCAGATGTAAGATCTGAGGCGCGACGAATTGGCGGGTATAATTTTGGCTATTTATAGCTAAAGGTAGGCTCCAGAGAAGCATTAGAAAAACACTATCACGTGACCTTATTATGGGCTATGGTTGGTCAGTTTGCGTCCTGGGGGCAAATGGAGATAATTTACCCGCGCAAAGAATAGTCAGTCAGGTGATGACACAGCAGGCTGCTCTCTGCTACGCCCGAACTTGTTAATATTTATAGTGAGAGAAGTGTTCACTACACATACATACATACATACATACATACATGCATACATACATACGTACGTACATACATACATACATACATACACACACACACACACATACATACATACATACATACATACATGCGTACGTACGTACGAGCCCCATAAATATATTGCTTTTGATGAAAATAAATTATAGAACAGTGCTGTGAAGAATGAGTGATACGTAAAGACTATTATACTAAATTTTATAAAATATGTAATTCAGAATCTTCTTCTTGCAACAAAACAATGTCCCACAGTGCACTTGCAGTACGAGTACTGAAACTAACATTTGGGGTACTTAACTGGCCTTCAGAGGAAATCCACTTCATAGATATTAAAACCTTCAAGAATGTTTGAACATTTCCGTGTGTACAGCTGCTGAGTGTGAACAACAGAAACTTGGAGGGGAAATATTCATCATACCAGCAGAAAGTTTTGCGTAAGTAAATATCCATAGAAAATATATTGACAGACTCCATCTTTGAAGGAAGAAAGGAAGGGAGATGCTAATTGTCAGTAGAGACAACCTTTGAGTGCTGTACAGTGTCACTTGGTCATCACCTATTGAACAATGGTAGCAAAAACAAATACATCGACCAAATGCTGAAAAATGAAGTGAATGACATCTTGCGAGTCTGCTGTGAACTTCTCAAGAAACATTCAGTTCAAGATGACCTTCCATGTGACATCAGAATTATTGGATCTGTGTTCCTCTACAAGAGCTGGAAGAGACACTGCATATTAATTACACAAAGGTTGTGCACAGGTGGCATGGAATACATACATGCGTATAGATTTATGGAATATATGGAATATATCAACACAGGTAATATTGGTAGTACATTTCCTTCTACAAAGTGCAAACAGGACATAATTATTTGGGACTGAAAACAAAAGTAATGTGTGTGTGAGTGTGTGTGTATGTACATAGGTATTTATATATATTTATATATGTATATATATATAAATATTTATATATGTATGTATATGTACACACACACATATATATATATATATAGATATAGATATATGTACACACATATATATTTCGTTTTTGTATTTGGTTTGCAAGATTCTTTATGTGATATCGTGTGTTGAAGCATATTTTATTGTGTCTGGGGAAAGTTATTCTGTTTTAATGCATTATTAATTAACACATTCGTGTGTGTTTGTGTGTGCGTGCGTGCGCGCGTGTGCGTATATATATATATGTGTGTGTGTGTGAATTATACACAGTAGCTTAATTTAGCGGAAACAACTTAAGTTTCATGTTGAGAAGAGGTTATTCCACTGGGTTTAGTCAAAGCTGTCACTGTTTTCTCTTCCTATCTTTAAGTTGTATTTAATTATATCTCATGATGTACGGCGATACCACGAGATTTTGAGACAAAACATTATTTTTTAGGGAAAAATGTCTTCAAGTGTATGTCTGTTTTTGTGTTTAAAATAATTTTTGGTGCGTGTGTAGTTGTAGGCGGTTGGGATGTCGAAATAGATTTGATGAGGGATTTGGTGGAGATGCATTCAGAAAAAAGATGTTAATACGTACACTGCGTTTGTTCCCTGTGTATAGAAGAGTGCAAATGGTAAGAGTTTCTTAAATGAGAGAAGAGAAAGTCGTGTTTAACTTGCTAGCGTGTGGATTTGTACCGTTGCTAGCTTTATGTAGGTGACAACAAAACACAAGTAATCTTAAACTCTTAAGTAATTTTACATAAGAAAGTACGTGCAAAGTTAAGAAATTTTAGGAGGCATAATTGAAAGCAATCTGAAGATTGGAACTGAGAATGGTGACAGCTTAATGACATATCCTTATCTGAATATGAGACTTAAATTACTGTCTCCAAATTCTTAAAATACTGTGCATTAAATATTCATAGCTCTCATATATATATATATATATATATATATATATACTGTCGAATCACCGAAAAGTGATTCACACTACCCTTCTTTTTAAATGTTAAAATCTGAGTAGGTAAGATTTTTCTTAGCTTAGTTGATAAGGACTTACCCCGTACAAATACACGGTGCGGTGAATAAATTGTCTAAATTGCGCAAAAACGAAAATAATGCTGACATCTCATTTTAACAGATATATTTACCAGAACTACATAAAAATATCTTGAAATACTAAAGAGTAAATTCATTCAATAAAATCGCCATTGGCTTCAACCACGGCCTCCAGATGATTTCGGAATCTCCTGGACGGCCTCTTTGTTTTAAGTTGGTAAATGCTGTTACACTCCTTGCCTTCAGTTCATCTTTGGTGTTGCAAGGAGTTTTGTTGATCTCTCGCTCAATTGCGCCTCACATATAATAATCAAGGGGGTTGCAGCCTGGGGAGTTAATTGACCATATGTTAGGGGTGATGTGGTCGCAGAAATTGTATGACAGCCATGATTGGGTTCTCCTGAAAATCGTCCAATTTCCCAAACCAACGCCGGCAAAAACATAACCTCCTTGGCGGGGTTTAAAAAAATAGCACAGCCATTTGATTAAAAAAAACCTTTAAAAGCAGGAATCATCTGATCAACAGTCTGTTGATTAACAGCCCAGTCAAGATGGTATTTTCTTCGTCTCCTACTCTTGTATTTGCACACATTTTACAAAATGACTTTCTAAATGAACTTCCATTATGCAGCTGAGGAGTACATTTTCATTGCACATCGTATGTGGTGTTCTCACTACATAAATAAATGAAGTTTGTACGAAACGTACGTACTGCCATAACCTAATACATTTTTGTTGCTTTTCTTCAAATTTTATTCACCAAATCTCTTGATTTTGTTTTTGGTTTTTACGCTACCAAATTCTGGTGCCAAAAACATTTTAAGTACCACATTTAATCTTTTGATTAAATGTATATTATTATTACATACTCATATATATTTCAGTTTCAGCTGAAAGCTTCGGACATGCTAGGCACCGCCGTTTTACTACACTGTTTTACTACACTGTTTTACTACACTGTTTTACTACCACTCTAATATGTGGCATTTGGTGGATATATAAAATACATACATGCACACATACACACACACACGCATATATATATACTCTTTTACTTGTTTCAGTCATTTGACTGCGGCCATACTGGAGCACAGCCTTTAGTCGAGCAGATCGACCCCGGGACTTATTCTTTGTAACTTTGTAAGCCTAGTACTTATTCTATCGGTCTCTTTTGACGAACCACTAATTGACGGTGACATAAACACACCAGCATCGGTTGTCAAGCAATGCTAGGAGGACAAACACAGACACACACACACACACACACACACACATATATATGGAAAAAAGTCAAGACAGAAAATGCTAAAATAAGTTTATAAAAAACATTTCAGTACCGGTTTCAGTCGTTGAGACTTTTTCAACTGTAAGTATGGAAAACAATTAAATTAGGCAAAAATTAAAAGTAAAGTTTTTTTTAAAGAATATTTCCATAGTGTTCAAAGACAAGGGGCATTTTCTTTGTTTTTGTTTGTCTCTGTCTCTCTTG
>NC_068996.1:21528197-21531532 GCF_001194135.2 Octopus bimaculoides | reverse complement strand
GAGAAGGGTTAGGAAAGATATGCGAAGTGGAGGGGTCGGACTGGAATCGCCGGAAGGCTCGGAGAATGGTGCGTTGGAGGTAGGATGGTGGGGTGGTAGGTGAGGGGAAACGAGAGACGGCGAGGGTGGGGGAGAGCAGATGCACGGTCCACAGAACGTGCTCTGGTAAGGGCGGTGTGGATAGTGGTGAGGGGATATCCACGTAGGATGAAGTGGCGAGCCATGAGTTGAGACTGAGTCTCAAAGTCATGGTCGTCACTGCAGAGCCTGCGTAGATGGAGGAATTGGAAATAGGAGATGGAGAGCTTGGTGTTTTTAGGGTGGGCGGAGGAGAAGTTGAGGTATGAATATGAGTCTGTGTGTTTGTAGCGGATGGAGGTGGTGAGAGTGGAGTGATGAATGCTGACCGAAATGTCAAGAAAGGAGACAGAAGTGTCAGAGATAGTGCAGGAAAAGTGGAGGGCAGGATAGAAAGATTTGACAAAAGAGAGGAAGGAGTCTAGATGTTCGCAGGAGAGTGAGGTCACACCGATACAATCGTCAATATAACGGCCGTATAGTTCGGGAGTGGGACCAATGAAACTTGAGAATATTTGGGCCTCAACGTAGCCAACGAACAGGTTCGCATAGTTGGGGCCCATTCTCGTTCCCATGGCCACTCCCGAGAGTGCTGGTAAAAATCATCAGCGAACGAGAAGCAGTTTAGTGAGAGGATAAGTTTGACCAGACGAACGAGCGTGGATGTGTTAGGTTGGGGGTTGAGTCGAAGGTCAAGGAAATGTTGGAGTGCACTCAGCCTCTCGTGGTGAGGGATCAACATGTAAAGGCTCTGGATGTCAAGAGTAAAGAGAAGTTTAGAGGGGCCAGGAGAAAGAGTTGAACAAACGAAGCGCATGGTTGGTGTCATGGATGTGAGAGGGGAGGGAAGCCACTAGGAGGGCAAGGACACGGTCAAGATATCTGGAGATGAGTTCGGTGGGGCAGTTGCAGGCGGAGATGATGGGGCGGCCAGGGTTATTAGGTTTGTGGATTTTGGGGAGGAAGTAAATTGTGGGGGTGCGATCACACAGCACAATCCTTACATTGATGAGCCCTTAGATGGATTTTAAAACCAGCTGCTGACTGACAGGTTTTAAAACACAAGTGACAGATATTATTCAAGTTTCTTCTATATCTTTGCTCTTTAGAATCTGGTTCTGAAGGAACGTTTTGTGAACTAGCATATGTCTTTCTTTAAGTCCAGATATTGTCTTACAAGTTTTTAGATACATGACACAAGTTGTAAGAGTTGGTTGGTGTCCAAGATCATTACCTATCTGGGCATTACGATTTTCATATGATTTCATATGATTCACGTATTCTGCTTTTGACAAAAGAACACTATCGCATAATACATATCCAATGTTCACTTGATTTCAGTTCCAACTGTTTCTTTGTGACAGGCCCTTTTAAGCTGAGTGCTGAATCATCCTCCCAGGCATTACAACCAGTCCTAATAGCACCTCTTCATTTGTTCCAATCTAGAACATCATTTTCCCAATCACTTTTGTTCGTATCTAGTTTCTTCAGGTTTTCCTTCACACAGTCTTTATACCTTTTCCTCGGCTTATGTTATGGTAGCTTACCAGAGTTGAGCTTATCACACACACACACACACACACACACACACACACACACACACACACACACACACACACACACACACATAATACCTTTCATCTGTCAGGACTTCCGATTCTGGTAAAATTGTTTCGGTTGAGGTTAAGATTACTCATGTATAAGACAACGTCTGCAGGAAAAGCAGAGGTGTGGAAGGACTGATACGAAGTGCTTAGTGCGGAGATGGAAGGAGAGATACCGAGCGAGTGGCGGCAGGAGGGACAGATGAGCTGGGTGTGCTTTGGTGGAGGAGGTATGTAACGAGATAGATCTTGTGAATTGGGGGGGGGGTTACTGTTATAGTGGAAGAGAGAGCAAATTGAAGGGACTGATTGCCTAGTGGATAGAGGTTGGAATATGTTGGTGTGTGCCCTTGCTAAATAACCATATAGCTTTCCATGATGCAGTTTAGAGTATTTGCTTGTGTAGCAGCTGTGAGTGCTATATCATTTGCATGGCGTGAAAACTTTTCCATTAACGTTGCCCAAATTATATTGGTATCAATTTTAAAATTCACCCAAAGCTTGGTCCCGTGCCATTCTTCCTCTTCGAAAATTGAGCTCTCTCACATCACAATACTTAGAACTATTTCAACATCAACTAGCTTTGTTTTCTTCCACATCATGGTATGACACATAAGAGAAGAAGATGACCTTATAACATTCAAACAATTCGTGGAAAAATTCTTTCAATAAATTCAAGATAAACCACTGACATCCAGATATATCGCTGCAAATAATAACACTTCACTCAAATAGGCCACGTTGCCCAAAGTATGAATGTAACATGAAACATGACTAAATGTCTTCTCTAGGTGTTAGTTACTCATTGAGTTAGTCATAGCCGTTTGGAGTGCGAAACCTAAGTGTTTATTAAAGTACTCCTTTGTGGATCACACTTGAGTTTTGATGAAGCACAGCAGTCGTTTCGCGCAAAAAGATTTGGCTACAAAGACTAAAACCGGTCTTTGGTGCAAACTATTGCAAGTTGCTTAGGATGGAACGATCTTCTGAGTCCAAAGAAGGAAACTAGTCTTTGAAGCAAATTATAGTACTGTGATATAAGTATGAGATTAACAAAAAAGTTTATTAGTGATTTAGAAACCTAGAATTAATTGCAGAAGCGAGGAACTTTTAAGCCATGTGTTTCTGTGATTAGAATGAGATAGATAGGATATTGTTTCTCACTGTTAACATGTATGCGTCCAATTTGGGATTTCGTCGATACGAATATTATTATTATATCGTCGGTTTTGGCAATATGTCCACAAACAAGATTTTGTTATTGACGCCAAGTTGAAGTAGTATTATAACATCATTGATTTTTTTTTCTTTTATTCTATTCTTTTATTTTATATTTATGTTTTCGCATTATTTTGTCATGTCATAATCATTTCTAGTAATAAATATTAAAAAATATATGTCTTTAACATATCTACGCATTTTTGTTTTCACGAAATAATTAGAAGTGCGAATAAAATGCATATATGAATTTCCGAAGGTAGAGTCTCAAGGCGATTTCCATATTGACGCCGTCAAACTGAACGCGCTGTAACTCTTTTTGAGCACCAGAAAAGACATCAGAACCACTGACAGGCAACATTTTAGTTTGTATGTATAAATGTACACAGTAATTATGTATGCGTGTATACATGCACACACACACACACACACACA
>NC_068996.1:21525039-21527530 GCF_001194135.2 Octopus bimaculoides | reverse complement strand
ATTATTATTATTATTTATTATTATTATTATTATTATTATTATTATTATTATTATCATTATTATTATTATTATTATTATTATTATTATTATTATTATTATTATTATTATTATTATTATTATTATCAATATTATTATGTAGCTAACAATAATTATAATTACAAGTGCGTTCTATTGAATTTCAAATGTAAACGACGCGGGTGTAATCAACAACACAATTTTCATTCGCACTCGACAAATGTTCATTTTAAATTTACCTTTTTTGTTTTTTTGTTTTGCTTTGTTTTTTTTTTATTTGTTTAAAATTTGCTGCACTCAAAGCCATTTTAATTTTCTCACCGTCTCAAAAGGAATAATGTACATTTAATACAGCCTATTTATTCGTCTCTTGTATTTTTAATAAATCAGCTACAAAAATATGTTTCCGTCTAAACTAGAAGTATGATGGAAACAGATATGATGAATACATAAATATATAAAAGAGGACATTTCTGCAGAGACACGAAACAAAAGCTTCTTATTAAAAGAACATATTAGATTAAGCCGAGGCATATGCATACATACATACAAACATACATACATACATACATACATACACTACATACATACATACATACAAACATACATACATACATACATACATACATACATACACTATATACATACATACATACATACACTACATACATACATACATACATACAAACATACATACATGCATACATACATACATACATACAAACATACATACATACATATATACACTACATACATACATACATATATACACACATACATACATACAAACATACATACATACACTACATACATACATACATACATACATACATACGTACGTGCATATATACGTATGTATATATATATATATATATATATATATATATATATATATATATATATATATATATATATATGTATATATATATATATATATATGTATATATGTATGTATGTATGTATGTATATGTGTATATATACATACATCCATACATACGTGCACTTAAAGATATTTATATATACACACACGGACATGCATACAAGAACATATTCACACACGCACATGTGTACACGTGTGTATTCGTATACATACATGTGTATGTGTGTGTGTGTGTGTGTGTATTCATACATGTATACATACATGCATACACTTATATACACCCATACAACACACACATACATACTCACTCACTCACTCACTCACTTACTCACTCACTCACATACGTATTAATTCTGTCCGTAATACAGTTTCCTATCATTGAATGTTTCACAATAAAAGCCAATCACTTTATGTATGTATGTATGTATGTATGTATGTATGTATGTATGTATGTATGTATGTATGTGTGCGTGTGTGTGTATGTATGTATGTATGTGTGTGTATGTGTATGTATGTATGTATGTATGTGCGCATGTGTGTATTATATATGTATGTGTGTATGCAATGTATGTTTGCATGTATGTATTACGCATGTATGTGTGTATGTAATGTATGTATGTCTGCATGTTTGTATGTATGTATGTATGTATGTATGTATGTATGCACGCGTATATGTGTGTGTATGTATGCATGTGTATATGTGCATGTATGTATGCATGTGTATATGTGCTTGTATGGACGAGTGTATATGTATGTATCTGTATGTATGTGTATATATTCATGTATGTATGAATGTTTGCATATACGTATGTATGTATGTATGTATGTATGTATGTATGTATATATGTTTGTATGTATATGTTTGTATGTGTGAGTTTCAATGTGTGTACTAGTGTGGATGTATTGTGCACACACAACATATATATGCACACACACATCTGTATATGTGTGTATGTATATTTGAGAGAGAGAGAGAGAGAGTGAATGTGTACGTGTGCTATGTATGTAATTATGCATGTACGTATGTATTTACACGTGTATGGAACGACCTGTGTGTAAGTGTGTGTATACGTGTATGTGTGCATGTGTTTGTGTGTTTTTAAACTATCTGATAGTTTCTTGTTAAAGCAATTATACTTTCTACATTTATACCGTTTATTTTTTTATTTTGTTTATTAAATGGTGTAGGGAGGCTTACAACGTGGAATTTTTACCACGCGTAATTCAATATTATTATTTCGCCTTCTTTGTTCTTGATTAGAAAACATTAGCCGCCTAAACCGTTCATCATGAAACCCCGGATGTAACGTTTGCCATTTTGTAATAATCTTTTGGTATTTTTCACTCATGTTTTGCAGGCATTTTCAAACGTCAGCCATGTTGGACTGACACGCCTCTCACCAACATTTCACGGATTTTCTCTTACAATATCTCTTTTTTCCCCCTTTTCTGTCTTAAACACGCGCACGAACTCATCATGCACATATATACATGTGTGTGTGTGTGTGTGTGTGTGTGTGTGTTGAATCAGAGAGTAAGTGTGAGTGTGCGAACGAGTATGTACATATATAACTGTGTGTATGTGGGTGTGTGCGT
>NC_068996.1:21520039-21522539 GCF_001194135.2 Octopus bimaculoides | reverse complement strand
CATATATAAATGTAAGATATAAATATGTGTGTGTATAAGATCTATACATACATATATTGATGTTAGACGCGCTCGCGCACGCACACATATACACCCAACCCTGAAACCAACAGCAAGAGCACACCTCCAGCTTACAGGAACAATCAATCAGTCTGTGTTCGCAACTGTTACTCACCTTTTGATAAATTTACTGTTAGACATCACCCCACTTTCTACGTGGATCTTGAAAGGTCAATGAGAGCTTGACCGAAGAAGAAAATATCTGACAATAGTTCTTTCTGTTGCGTCCAGCATATTACCTTTTTCGCCATAGCTATCAGAGACAAACAACTTGCTATTTCCAACAAAAGAAGGGTAGTGGGTTGAACTTCACGACAGACTCGGTCGATAACTGGATCTGCCCTACACTGCAGTACAGTAATACCCAGGCGTTAAACAATCGCGTACAGAACTGTTTTGTGACTGTATCCACGCCAGACAGGTCCTCTACCGGTAATGGTGAAGTCGTAACGTTTTCCACAAACCAGCGATTTCCTTCAATAGCACATCCGGACTAGTGATTGTGGAAGTTATCCACAGTCATTGGACTGAAAATCCTCTCAAACAGATCAGATAGATCCGCTACAACACTTCTTTACTATTTTTCCTCGATAAAAAGCTACGTAGAAATTTCATTGGTTGCAGAGGCTTGTGAGTGACTAATAGCATTCCAGATACTTGGTGCATAGTTATGTCTTTTGCTTGACCAAGAATTGTAGTTCGATTAATGAGATAGCTCGATCAATGAGACGAGCTATGGAATAAATCTACCAGACAAAAAGCCCCCACAACTGCTCACTGTTCAGGAATGTTTACAAATGCTGAAACTTCAGAACATGTCTACGTATCATCGGAGAAAGTGTGTTGGCAGCAGATGGACTATCTATTCAATGGAATGCGTACCTTCATTAAGAAAAGAAAGAGCAGAGGCTCAAATCAGGTCAAATGATCGTCAAAGCAATACTGGACGGTCAGGCGATGATATACACGTTCTCCACTCCTGACAGATCTTTCAGGGAGATTTTCCTCTCGGGTCATTTTCAAGTAAGATTGGCTACCCTGCTAATAACTTCCTCCCGGTTGCTATTCAGCTGGTAGTTCGGACCAAACCAGTTCCCAAGCAGTATTATTAAATCTTCGGTTCAGCATCACACGACACGGCTGGTATGAAGTAGCTCTCCATATGCTGAGTTGCAAGGCCGCCAACTTATCCGGTTTAATGTCTACTCTTGTTACCGGTTTTTATTCTTTTAGAACTGTGCCGATTACGTCGATTTCTCTATTGTGTCTGACACTATTACGGTGACTTCGTCTGCGTATATTGATACAGTTTTCTCCTCATTCTAGGGTGAATGGGATGCACCTCAAAACTTTCAGCTACCTACAGGAAAGAGGAGAAAGGACACACTTGATGCACTACAAGCTTTGTTCGCCGAGGTCAACATGTCCAGCTTCCAGTAACTGAGTCTATGCCTATATAGGTCGACCGTACGGACCATAAATTTGTGTTCTATGTAGCTGACCATTTGAAAATATGGACATCACACACAATTTGTCTCCGCTAACTATATAAGAACAGTAGATATGATCTGGGTGATTCGGTTAGACCTTGTCCACACTAACATATTAATGAAATCTAGTTGTTATCCTCAGAAAGTTAAAACTGTCTGAGTGGATCTGTGAGGCTTTTACACTCATCTTTCAGAACGACTAATCCCACTTTAATCCTAATGTGCATATAAAACGACATTTCAGTTCCCTAGTGTTAAAGATCGATACGACCCCAAGAACGCTTCTATGTGCCTGCAGAAATCCGATGGCTTCTCACATTTGAATCATAAATGGCCTTTAATTTGAAGGCACTGCTTTCGTTGCTGTTCACTTAATAACCTGGTCTAGGAAAATTGTCTGTAACTCTAGATCGATGCATTTCCGAAACAACACAGGGGAGTGATCTGGATCAATAGATACGTGCACCGCGTAGTCGTCGAATAATCATAATAAAACAATATCTAATGTTGGTACAACGCCACTCATTTTAGGCAGAAAGCAGAGGCGATTACAACGTCAAAGTAACAATAAATTTTTTCAACTATAGGGCTTTCCTATAAGTAGGTTATCTCCCTTGGCTAGGCGGCACTCCATGTAGATAATTAAACTTCCGGAGACTACCCACGCCATTGTTATTGTTTTACGTCTTATCATGGATATAAAGCAGCTTGATGATTCAGCTATCGAAGTACTTACTGTGCCTGAGTTAAAGAAATATTTAAGATTATATGGACAGTATGTTACTGGAAGAAAGGCGGACTTGACTGAAAGGTTGAAAGGAATAAAAATTCTGTCGATGAATGTCAACAAAGTATATTCATCGGACGATAAGTCTGAAGTATCGGACGATACTTCAGACAGGAATAAGCAGAAGTTTATATCTCCTCTCGGTGAAGTATTGCATGATCTA
>NC_068996.1:21519220-21519807 GCF_001194135.2 Octopus bimaculoides | reverse complement strand
TAACAACAATTTCAATGTATTTATTATTTGAATGCAAAATTCTTTATTAATAATACCTGTACATCAACACAACAATTATTAGATTAAACATTCGTGTTTAGCCCAACGTACACCACTCGAATTTGTTTCTCTCTTGAATTTTAACATGTTCTAATCTGTTCATGAGGAGATAAATCAAAGAGACATTTTACTCATCTACTAACTGCGTATATGATCATGCACTTACTGATATTTTAAATACTTTGTTTGGAAAAACGGATGGCAAGGGGTGATCTTTCGATAGTCCATTAAAATTGACGAAATGCTGGGAACACATTTGGCTATTTGCAGTGTAAACAAAGTCTTTCCTCACAAGTCTCGATCTCTGAAGCCAAATACGACGAATAGCTACGTTTGCAGGATATCTATGTAGTGAAATAACTTTGCCGAACCGGTCAGTACAGTATGTGAGTCGTCTGCGGAAGTTAAAGCAAGTCACTGAGCATGCGTACATGTCATACGGGAGAGTTCCAATCAGGGGTGGATAACAACCTTATAGGAACCCCCTATAGGTATGTGAGCTGAAATTTTGAGAGGATTAGTCGATT
>NC_068996.1:21517497-21519210 GCF_001194135.2 Octopus bimaculoides | reverse complement strand
TTTCGGGGTCGATTAAATAAGTACCAGTTACGCACTGGGGTCGGTATAATCGACTTAATCCGTTTGTCTGTCCTTGTTTGTCCCCTCTGTGTGTAGCCCCTTGTGGGTAGTAAAGAAATAACACATTTGGCTATTTGCAGTGTAAACAAAGTCTTTCCTCACAAGTCTCGATCTCTGAAGCCAAATACGACGAATAGCTACGTTTGCAGGATATCTATGTAGTGAAATAACTTTGCCGAACCGGTCAGTACAGTATGTGAGTCGTCTGCGGAAGTTAAAGCAAGTCACTGAGCATGCGTACATGTCATACGGGAGAGTTCCAATCAGGGGTGGATAACAACCTTATAGGAACCCCCTATAGGTATGTGAGCTGAAATTTTGAGAGGATTAGTCGATTGCATCGACCCCAGTAATTGAGTGCTACTCATTTTATCGACACAGGAAAGATGAAAGGCAAAATCGACCTCGGCGGAATTTAAACTCGGAATGTAAAGAGCCAGAAGAAATGTTGCAAAGTATTTTGTCCAGCGTGCTAACGATTCCTCCAGTAATAATTCTTTCTTATTTTGGCACAAGGGCATGTCGATTACAACTGCTAATTACCTTATCGGTCGGGAAAGTATGAAAGGCAAAGTTGATCAGCGCGGAATTTAAACTTAGAACATAAAGACAGATGAAATGCCGCCATCCTTTCTACTACAGGCACAAAGCCTGCAATTTACGGGAAAGGGTTTAGTCTATTATATTTACCCTAGTACTTAACTGATACTTATTTCATCGACCCCGAAAAGATGAACGGCAAAGTCGACCGCGGCAGCATTTGATCTTAGAACGTAAAGTCAGATGAAATGCCGCTAAGCATTTTGTCCGGTGCGCTAATGATTATGTCCGGTAACTGCCTTAGTAATAATAATCTTAATAATAACCCTTTCTATTATAGGCCTGAAATTTGTGGGGAGGGGGACTAGTCGATTACATCGATCCCAATGCGTAACTGGCACTTAATTTATCGACCCCGAAAGGATGAAAGGCAAAGTCGACCCCGGCGGTATTTGAACTCAGAACTTGAAGACAGACGAAATACCACAAAGTATTTCGCCCGGCATGCTAACGATTCTGCCAGCTCACCTCCTTAAAATATGATAGTAATAATAATAATAATAATAATAGTACAAGATCAAAGCTTGGCAACCAGGGCTTACCACAACAAAATAATGAACGATGGCACTGACCCGAAATGCAGAATGTGTCATGAGCAGGATGAAACAATGGACCGCATCTTACCTGGATGCACAGCGCTTGCAAAAACCGAATACATTCATAGACACGATAGAGTAGCACTATATATCCATTGGAAGATACGTAAACACTACCAGCTTCCAACTTCAGAAAGATGGTACCAGCATAAACCTGAAACTGTGACCGGAAAAGATGACAACAGTACTCTGGGACATGCCAATCAACACCGATAAAGAAACCAAGGCAAACAGGCCGGACATAGTCATCAAAGATAGAAAGAATAAGAAATGCTAATCAATATGTGACAGTACCATCAGAGAGAAATGTGTCCATTAAAGAAGTTGAGAAGTTATTTAAGTACAAAGACCTAGAAGTAGAAGTGACCAAGACGTGGGGAATGAAAATCAGTACAGCACCAGTGGTGATTGGAGCGTTAGGGCTAATTAAAAAGGGCCTTGATAAGCAGTTCAACAA
>NC_068996.1:21514659-21517006 GCF_001194135.2 Octopus bimaculoides | reverse complement strand
AGCTAATAAGCCTTTCTATTATAAGCACAAGGCCTGGTTTTTTAGGGAAGGAGCAAGTCAATTAGGGTTAGGGTTAGAGTTAGGGTTAGGGTTAGGGAAAACGAACACACGTGTGTTGCCTCTCTGCAAAATGTCAGAAGTAATGGAGATTAAATACGCTTTACACCGCTTAAACTGCCAAAGGAGTAACTATAAACAGCTGAATACTTGTCAGTGATTGGTTGAAATTATCGAAATAAGACAATTTTTTACATGAAATAAATTCGAATACAAAAATTATTTTCTGTTCTATAACACAAAATAGATAAGTATACGAAGTTTGAAAGTCTTTCAGTACCAAAAATACTACATAAAACATAAATGAAAACTGGTGCTTCCGTTTTGAACTAGATCCAACGAGAATATAAAAATGAACCCGACCGCTCTCAAAAATTAAGTAACAAAACCGGAAAAATAATCCAGAATCTTTGTTCAGTACCAGATCGATCCTAATGGTAGTCATGGAATGTAAAGGTGAGTGTGCGGGCCGTATTTGAAATGTTGTGTGTTGTCTGCAGTGGGAACAGGGACAGTTTTCTCAATGAAGGCCTTTTTTTTAGCCTATCCACCGATATAGTGTCTTTATGACCATTAAGGTCTATAGTGAAAAATTTATCCGTGCGCGAAAGAAAACGGAAAGGACCTGCATACGGTACTGTTAACGGAGGTTTAACAACATCGTTGCGCACAAAAAAGGCAGAGCTAGAAAAGCAATTGTCAAGTAGGTAAGAGGTTTTAAACAGGAGCGATATATTCCAAATTGGTAAAACTAAAAATTGTCGAGGATAAATTAAATTTATTATTGTTACTGACTATGTTAGTGTTATTTAATTTCTGAACGGTTTTGCTGCCATTTGTTTATGTAGTTTGATTTATTTATCCGTCAGTTTCTATTAAGATAGAGACGCGAATGAAATTAACAATAGGGAAATGAAAATAAAACTTTGGAAACAGCAATGCCGCCATAATATATGTGGAAACCATGATCGTGCTTTCAAGGGAGATAATCAGAGAAAGACTTGAATGTGAACGAAAGATCGTAATACTTCATGTAAAGTAAAATAAATATAACAACAAATAATCCAGAATCCTTGTCCGGTACCAGATCGATCCCAAAATTTAATGAGTTTGTGCCGGTCACGAGGCCTAACATCCCTGAAAGTTTTATTCGAATCCATCCAGTGGTTCTTGAGATATCTTGGCCACAAACAAGCAAACAAACAAACACGACTGAAACAATACCTCTGCCTTCGCTAAGGCGGAGGTAATAATAATAATAATAATAATAATAATAATAATAATAATAATAATAATAATAACAATAACGATAATAATAAATAATAATCCTTTCTACTTATAGGCACAAGGCCTGAAATTTTTGGGGAGGGGGACTAGTCGATTACATCGATCCCAGTGCGTAGCTGGTACTTAATTTATCGACTCAGAAAGGATGAAAGGCAAAGTTGAAAGCGGCGGCATTTGAACTCAGAACGTGAAGAGGGACGAATACCACTAAACATATCGACTGACGTGCTAGGGAGTCTGTCAAACGATGATGATAATGATGATGATGATGGTTTCAAATTTTGCCACAAGGGTAGAGATTTTGGGGGGAGGGGATATGTCGATTACATCGACTCCAGTGTTTCACTGGTACTTACTTTATCGACCTCGATAGGATGAAAAGCAAAGTCGACCTCGGCGGAATTTGAACTCAGGACGTAGAGCCGGAAGAACTGCTGCTAAACATTTTGTACGGTGCGATATAATAAAAAGTAGTAGTAGTAGTAGTAGTAGTAGTAGTAGTAGTAGTAGTAGTAGTAGTGGTGGTGGCGGCGGCGGCGATGGTTGTTTTTGTGGTGGTAGTGTTATTACGGCGACGACGACGACAACAACAGCAGCAGCAGTAACAATAACAACAACAACAACAACAACAGCAAAGTCTTGTTAATTTTTATCTCTTTTATTTTTCTCGTCGGCCATCGGGGAAATGACAATATTCCTCAGAATTGTTTCTGCGGAGAATTGACTTTCGACAGACGGAATTCTCAACAAAGACCTACAAACCTATATATTAGATAAACATCGATTTATTCAGGCGTAAGGAATTTTACCATTTTCTCCCGTCGACCCCCTCCCCCATTCTACTCTCCCCCCTCTTTCTTCATCTCCATCAACGCCACATTTTTTTTTAATGCTATCTTTTCTCAGACATTTACACATGATTACATTTCTACAAGACTCAGTCTGCTTCCACAGATACGATTCCTTGAATTTTTACGATTTAATTTATCTTCATATATATATA
>NC_068996.1:21512900-21514220 GCF_001194135.2 Octopus bimaculoides | reverse complement strand
TTTACTCTGAAAGCCATAATGTCTTTTATTACTATTGTTATTATTATCATGATTATTATTATTATTATTATTATTATTATTATTATTATTATTATTATTATTATTATTATTATTATTATTATTATTATCATTATTATTATTATTATTATTATTATTTTATTTATTTTATTCATTTTTATTTTCCGTCTATTATTCATATTATGCACATACACACACACAGACACACACACATATATAATGCATATGTATATATATATTCTTGTTTCACTCTTTCTCCCTCCCTTCTCTCTCTGTGTATGTATGTATGCATGTATGTATGTATATATATATATATATATATATGTATGTATGTATGTATGTATGTATGTATGTATGTATTTATGTATGTATGTATAGCAAACGAATAACGAAATTTGACTTGAATTACCAAAGGAATTTCATTTCAATCTATTTCACTTCTAGAACCACAATATTTTTATATTTCTTAAACTTTTCTTCTTTTGTTCTATATTTTTACTCGTTCTTCAAACATGTACATACATATACACACACACAAATACACACACACAAATACACACACACAAACATACACATTTGCAAAAACACAATGCAAATATATATATGGATGTATATGTGTGTGTGTGTGTGTGTGTGTGTATTTGTGTGTGTGCGTGTACGCAATACGCGTGAGACAAAAAAATAGGAAGGAAGGAAGAAGTGGGTTATTTTAAATTTCAAAGACATTGTCGACACTTGGCATTCTTCTTATCATTACTTATCTCTGTAGCTGTCATCGTCGTTGTCGTGCACCTCGTCCTCGTGCTTTGTCCTCTCCTCATCATCGTCATCATTTGCATCTTCCTCCTCCTCCTCCTCCTCCTCCTCCTTATCGTTATTATCGTCCCCGGCGGTATTACTATCGTTGCCATAAAGTGTCATCACTCTCAACCTAAATTATCTTTGCTGCAAGTGCATTGTTAAGGTATGAGAAAGAGTAGTACTAGTGAAACCCAAGTAAAATATTACGCTTTACTTTTTCTTCTTTCTTTTCTTTTTTTTTTTTTGTTTCAATGAAAGTGGTATATTGCACTATTCATCTGTTTTCTGTTAAATAGAATAACAAAAACAATACACAAACTGAAACACCAGTGTTATAATGGTGGCAGCTGATGAAGGAAATGTTCTCTATGTGGCCTGTGTGTTTTCTGTACCTTGTTTATCATTTTGTCCATGTTTTTTCTGCAACGTCATGTACCCAGATATGCATCTATATATACATGTAGATGAAGGTATGTACATACATGTACATATATATGCATA
>NC_068996.1:21511331-21512216 GCF_001194135.2 Octopus bimaculoides | reverse complement strand
TATATATATATAATCTTCGTCAATTCACGTAATGCAATAAGTATGTACTATGAGTGCTCAGTATGGTTTGCCTATCAAAGCTAATTAGAAGTGGTTCATCATTGAGCGCGTAGACATACATTAAAACAAATAATGAACAAGCAAAACATTTGGCACAATTCTAGAACATTTATTTTATAATATAAACATAGTACAGAGTAGTTATAATAGATACGTAAAGTCTCTTACAACTGTTTCAAGAATAGCTAAACATGTGGATCATATGTTATTGAGTAAAGAATTCCACGTAAGCTAAGTAGTAAGCCACCGTAGGAGAGAGAGAGAGAGAGAGAGAGAGAGAGAGAGAGAGAGAGAGAGAGAGAGAGAGAGAGAGAGAGAGAGAGAGAGAGAGAGAGAGAGAGAGAGAGAGAGAGAAAGAAAGAGAGAGAAAGAAAGAGAGAGAAAGAAAGAGAGAGAAAGAAAGAGAGAGAAAGAAAGAGAGAGAAAGAAAGAGAGAGAAGAAATTTAGAATATCTTTAATCGAAGATATTATAGTTACCAGTTCTTTGAGAAGTCAAGGAATGTCCAGTGTGAAATATAGATGTGTTTGGTATTACCATGATTGAGGAGTTAAAATCTTTGATGAAAGATAATGTCAGTCAGTAGTTTTATTGGGAATGTTTCGAATAGAATCCTTAATAAAGGATAATGGAGATTACTAGTTCCATCTTTAAATAGAAAGTGAATAAGGTTTGAGTTGGAAGGCCTTAGAAGAACGTGAAGGAGAGAAAGAGTGGGAAACGTATGAGAGAAGATAGAGACTAGTCTGTATAGTGACGATGTGTTTGACATAGGGGATAAGGGGCTGTATGTATACACACACACATATATATGCATATATACACG
>NC_068996.1:21508880-21511321 GCF_001194135.2 Octopus bimaculoides | reverse complement strand
TTTACACACACACATATATATGCATATATACACGCACACACGCACTAACACACATGTAGATGTGCTCATGTACAAATGCATACACATATACACATATATGCAGAGGTATATGCCCATACATGTACACCAAGACAGATACACACACGTACGGGACCGGACATATTTACATACATACGTATTTGTATAGAGATGAACATATACAGATCCATGGACATAAAAATGTCTGTATGCACACACATACACAGAGTCATCATATATACATATAGAGGGATAGGGGTAGTTGTGAGTAGGGGTGAAAGGTTTAGTGATAACGAATGAGGGACACCAAGTATACAAATGCTTGTTAGTCTCGTTGTATTTTTGACTAGCAGTGTGGGTTAGAATTATTGCATAACTAGAGTGGGGTGTTAGAGAGTGGTAAAAATGGTCTTAAAAGACAATGAAGTTCTCAGATGATAGCGCTTAAAATAGCGAATATGATAACGTAAGCGGTGATTTGAGGTTCAACTAATTATAATGGTATTAACTATTGAAACAAATATCAAAATAGTAAATTTTGAAATGTTAGTAAAAATGTTTGTTTATTGGGAATAGATAACATTATCACTAGGTTCTAGTAGAGTGAATCATAAAGTCTAGGGATTAAGTAAAAGTGATAATGAATAATAGATATAATTAATGATAGAACAAAGTAATTCAATATGTTGAGTAAAGAAATCTGGTAAGATAATTCACTGTGCAACACGATTTCTGTCTTTGGGCAGCAATTGTTATTTCCTATTTGCTTACCCCTAGAAAGTGGAGGCGCAATGGCCCAGTGGTTAGGGCAGCGAACCCTGCTGTACTCTTTCACCACAACTTTCTCTCACTCATACCTCCTGTTTCTGTTGTACCTGTAATTCAAAGGGTCAGCCTTGTCACACTGTGTCACGCTGAATATCCCCGAGAACTACGTTAAGGGTACACGTGTCTGTGGAGTGCTCAGCCACTTGCACGTTAATTTCACGAGCAGGCTGTTCCGTTGATCGGATCAACTGGAACCCTCGACGTCGTAAGCGACGGAGTGCCAACAACAACAACCCCTAGAAAGTATGAAAAATGGCTTATATTTCCTTCTAACTTTGATTTTGTTACATTATTCAAATCCCAAAGAATCCCTTCCAATCACCACCGTAGCTAGAGTGTGTGCCGCCCGGAGCGGCCCTTCCGTTTCCTACCCCCGGACCCTAGAAAAAAATCACATGTTGTTTACAGTAAACCCAAAAGTACTGCCCCTTTAAAAGTACCACCCGAGGCGGACCGAACACATGTACACAGTTAGTCAGCACTGATTTTGTTACGACGTTTCATATCCGAGATGCTTAATGTAAACAGCAATGAGATCGAAGATGAAAAATGGGTAATAGGAATATATGCCATATTTCAGGAGTTTTGCTCCTGCATTAGCACCCATCCAACCCATTAATCATCTACGAATTCATTGCTTAAATATCCACTAAACATAGCAGTGGATAAACCAATTTTACTTATTAAACACATGCCTGGCAGCTGGTATGTAAATATTAATGACCTGTAGGGACTCGGTACTTCGTTATGCAACCATAATGTGCTATGAAGTAAATTAAAAGTTTTTATAAGTCAATACTGCGTTCTACCACCTTCATGCTATTAAATCAATTTTTAAGGTTATCTTTACAAATTTTCTATAGAAATTATAGTCAGCATTGATTTTCTTACGACGTTTCGTATCGGAACCGATTGATGTAAAGAACGAGATCGGAGATGAAAAATGGGTAATGGGCGTATATGGATGGGTGCTGATGAAGGAACAGGCATCTGAAGCAGCTGGAGATACGACAGTTTGGATAAAAGAACAGGCTATTGCTAGCAAAAATAAATATTGAAAAAAGAAAAAAAACGCATTTGGCCAAATCTGGACATACGACTGTTTAACATAATAGCAACGATATATGTATGTGCGTGTGTGTGTGTGTGTGTGTGTGTGTGTGTGTGTGTGTATACCCAAACACACACATTCCTGTGGTGTGGCTCTGATTGTCTGTCAGCTATCGTACGAAAGACGATTCCTTAAGGCAGAATTGGAAGCTTGAATTTTAAATCAAAGAGTAAAAAAAGTGTGCAGAATATACACATCTAATATCTCTTTTTCCTGCATATTATAAAGATCTTTAAATTTCCAGAGTTTGATAGCCAGCGACTGGAGATTTGTTTCATCCTTATTTGGAATCTTTAGCATAGCATTACTCGAGGCAAACAAAAAAACATGTGAAGTTAGACAATTCCTACAGAAGAAAATAGCTTACTATTTATTTATTTACATTTGTTTATCTATTTTCTTCGCTTTCTCATCATGGATCGTCAATAGTTCACCAAAAGATTTAAGAGAGAGAGAGAGAGAGAGAGAGAGAGAGAGAGAGAGA
>NC_068996.1:21498774-21508300 GCF_001194135.2 Octopus bimaculoides | reverse complement strand
TATTGTCCCTCATCCTTCCCCCTAGTGGCAAATAAAAGAAATCCTCATCCTCATCGTCGTCATCATCATCATCATCATCATCATCATCATCATCATCATCATCATCATCACTATTATTATTATTATTATTATTATTATTATTATTATTATTATTATTATTATTATTATTATTATTATTATTATTATTGTACCAGCTGGACAAAACGTTAGCGGGAAAACAACTCAAGATTTCTATAGGAGGCTCATTGAGGATATGAGCGACGATGGCAAAGGGACGAGAAAAGTTTGAGTGCTCTCTTACGGAGGACTTTCTGGTCGATGAGCATAGAAAATTTCCCAAAGTCTTTGGCATGACAGCGCTACAGGCAGACATTGCTTGTTTGGGACAAACTCTTCAGGCATGGAAGTGCCAACAGTTGCAATTCCCCGAGATTGATGCAGGGGGACGAAACCGTCCTGCATGCAATCGTTCAGTATCTGTGCATCAAAGACTTAGAGGTTTGTGTTGAGCAGTTGCCGTCTCATGCAAGACGAATCCAGCTGTCCGCCAAGTGTATAGTGAAGATCGAAACACCACCTTCCTTTAGCAGAGAAGGTAGGCAGATCTTTTCTGTTTAGTGGCTGTGGCAAAAGAGACTGTGTGGTGGACCCGTTTGAAAGTCTTGAAGACAGGCACTTTCCTATCAGGCCAAGCTCACATCAATTTTTTTTTTTGAAAAGGAAGATGAAGGTAGAATGGGAGGTGTTACCTTTTAGAGTATTGATCGACTTAAGTAGACATTTGACGAATTTTTTCCTTGTCCACAACAATCCCTTTCTTCTCCTACCACATTCATGCAATCTATACATAAACATAACACATTATCTAACAACAGTACACCTCTTGTTGACAGAGTAACCCAGGGTGGCAGAAGAGTACACTGGCCGGTTAGAAACACATACAACAATAATGACCATCTTTCCCTTTTTTTCCAAGCGAAAAGAAAAGGAAATGTTGAACTTTACATTTGTTGTGAACTTTTATTTTTGCATGAACGTTTTTTCAACACCGAGTCATCACGTGATTCGATTTTCTAGAACCATCTAATGAGGTTTTATGAAAAGATAATCTTTTGGCGCTCATGAGGCTGTGGCAGCAACAATTCCGTTCTCATTTTCATGTTCCAGCAGTTGCAGATTCAGAATGGCAAAGCAGTTGTTTTAACAACTCCATACTCATGTTTCCCTTCCCCAACCGTGCAGGTAGAAGGTACAGATTTGCCGTCATGAAATTAGCACGATATTTCTTCAGTTATCACGGCCTAGTCACAAAACTATACGTACCAGCTATGCTGTTGTAGCTACCAGAGTTTGTCTCTTCCAATTGTTCGTGAGTATTGTTCATTTGTTCATCATTTACATTCACCCAACAACCAAACTCAACCTCCATAAAAAAAACAATCACTCTTACGACACAGTCATTATTGTCACTTCCACTATCATTATCATCATTAAAGACAGCTTCTTGTTTACATACGTGGTATTACGCACGTGTTATTTCAATCATTGTGAAGGCGCGTGGCTTAGTGGTTAGGGCATTCGGCTCGCGATTGACAGGTCGTGAGTTCAATTCCCGGCGACGCGTTGTGTCCTTGAGCAAGAAACTTTATTTCACGTTGCTCCAGTCCACTCAGTACCTGTATTTCAAAGGGCCGGCCTTGTCACACTCTGTGTCACGCTGAATCTCCCTGAGAACTACGTTAGGGGTACACGTGTCTGTGGAGTGCTCAGTCACTTGCACGTTAATTTCACGAGCAAGCTGTTCCGTTGATCGTATTAGCTGAGACCCTCGTCGTCGTAACCGACGGAGTGCTCCTTTTTATTTCAATCATTAATTCCATGAGATAATCAAAAGTAATGCCTAAAATAAATGCTGTATTACCAGAATTTTGTGCATTTAACATCGTTTCTACTAGCTAAATTTAATACAGTTTCTACTAGGTAAATTTCACTTTCGTCTTCGTGATGTTAACCGATTAATTTTTCATATTTTGGTGAGCTACGGTTTTAGGTCTCCTTTCTATTTTTCTTACTATTATTATTTGATGAAAATTCTCAGCTTATTTTGCTGGGTATGACAGAAAGTGTCAGATGTCCATAGCCAGCAGACTAAGGTGACATTTGTTTACTGGTCGTGCTTCAAGAACCCTGAAAAGAATTTTTGCAGTTCCAAGCAAAGCTAATTTTTTTGTAGGTGTCTTATCTATACATTTGTACCTATCTTTAGCAGATGTGAGCTTGGCCTGATAGGAATATGCCTGTTTTCAAGACTTTCAAACGGGTCCACCACACAGTCTCTTTTGCTACAGCCACTTAGCAGAAAAGAGCTGCCTACCTTCTCTTATATTTGTACCTACCTTGCTGAAAGGTACAAACGAACCATGCTGGTAGTCGAGTGCTGATACTTCCAAGTGTGCCAGTTACTACTGGTATCTCGTCTGTTCTCATTCTTCTTCTTCTTCTTCTTCTTCTTCTTCTTCTTCTTCTTCTTCTTCTTCTTCTTCTTCTTCTTCTTCTTCTTCTTCTTATTCTTATTATTATTATTATTATTATTATTATTATTATTATTATTGAGCTGGCAGAATCGTTAGCACGCTGGACGAAATGCTTAGCGGTATTTCGCCCGTCGCTTCGTTCTGCGTTTAAATTCCGCCGAGGTTGACTTTGCCTTTCATCTTCTCGGGGTCGATAAATTAAGTACCAGTGAAATTCTGGGGTCGATGTAATCGACTAATCCCCTCCTTCAAAAACTTCGGGCCTTGTGCTTATAATAGAAAGGATTATTATTATTATTATTATTATTATTATTATTATTATTATTATTATTATAGTAATAATAATAATAATAATAATAATAATAATAACTGATCCGAGACGGATGTATGCAGTCTTTCAGTGGCGCTTCGCTCAACTGCTCAGGAGCAGCGGTGAGCCAGATCACAGGATGGATTTCACGTCCTACCTCGACGGGCTGCCGCGGCTCTCGGCGATGGAGGCGGAGCGCTGTGAAAGGCCGATAACAGCCTTTGAAATAAGAGAAGCAATGGCTACCTGCACGAGGGATAAATCGTCTGGTTTGGATGGTCTGCCCTACGAGCTTTACGCTTACATGCCAGACTTGTTCGACAACCACTGAGCAAAAGTTTACTGCAACTGGCAACAGAATGGGAAAATTCCCAGTTTTGTGAGCCGAGGAGCAGTGGCGTTTCTGACAAGACCCGAACAAGGGGAATTGTATTGACAACTTTAGGCACATAACTGCTGAATGCAGAGTTCAAAATTTTGGCCAAGGTGTTAGCTACGAGGTTGGCGCTTGTTGTCGGAGATGTGGTAGGGGAGGCGCACACATTCTCCATCCAGAAAAGATCCATCCAAGACAACCTACACCTCATGCGATACATCATTGATGGCTAAAAAACCTGGCACGGGTGGGGCCCTGGTCAATTTAGATCAATTTAAAGCTTTCGATAGGATCGACCATCTACACCTGGCGGCAGTCCTCAAGGCAGCTGGTTTCGGGTCTATATTCAGGGGCTGGATCGTTGCAATGCATTGTGACATCTGTTCAGCAGTTAGAGTGAACGGTCACCTCTCAGAGTCATTCAGCATCATGCACTCGGTCGGGCAGGTTGTCCCCTCTCGCCTCTCTTGTACGTATTAACTCTCGAGCCACTACTACACAAACTAGAGGCGTTGAGGGGCATCCCGCGTGACTTAGGATGTGGGAAATGCGAGTCGGCATATGCCGGCGATGTCATCGTAGTGGTGTCGAATAAAAACTATCGATGTCACATACAATTATGGTGTCACATAGAAATTATCGGCAACGCTCTCAAAAACTACGAGGCGATTTCAGGAGCGACAATTAATCAAGAAAAATCAGTGGTCTTGCGGCTCGGCACCTAAAGAAAAAAGTTCATGCCGTCCAACTGCGTCGTTGGGCGCTGGACAGAGAACTGGTTAAATTGGTCGGGGTTTGATTCGGTTCGGACCTCTAGATAGACAATAACTGGGACGAGGTAACGAGTAGGGTGACTACTCTCTCCCAAAAATGGGCTGAGAGAATGTTATCCCTGAAAGGTCGGACAGAGGTGGCTAACTCTTATATCGCGTCCGTCATTTACTATCGCTTGACCGTCGTGCCTTGTCCTGGCCACTATCTGATTACGCTGGAGCGTATACTCTTCCGCTTCTTGTGGAAGGGACACGTGCCAATGGTCAAGCGGTCTATCTGCAGACATTCGCTGAGGCTACGACATCTCCAGTGCTTCCTTGACGGTGAACAAGTATGGTCGCCGTTTACCAGACACATGTTTCCGCAGTTAGTTTCTTTAACAGAGCTGCAATCCTGGGTAAAACAGAGACCGAGAGGGAGAATTTGGAAATGACTTCAAGTGCTCACAGCCCTCAGCCAATCGGACAGTGCGATAGGTGGCACGTTCACTTTAGCTTTTAATAGAGGACTAGTACTTAGGGAGACCTTCGGTGTCAGAGAAGATCAGTTAGTCGCTCTTTTCTGGAGAACTTTCGGGCCGGGACCGATGGATAATTTCCAAACATTTCTAGCTTGGCAGTGCTATCGGGGAGTTTTTCCTGTTCGAGACAAACTTTACAGGCATGGAAGTTCCGTCAACTGAGCTTGTCCGAGATGCGCGCAAGACGACGAGACGGTGCTACATGCACTCGTCCAGTTCCCGTGCATTGCTGACCTGTGAGTTTATGTCGAACACCTGCCCTCGCATGTGGGACGGATCCGGCTGTCAACTGAATCCATCGTGAAGATCGCCTCACCGCCTTCCTGTAATCGGAAAGGAAAGGCTGTTTTTATATGCCTGGTGGCCACGGCGAAAGAGGTTGTATGGTGGACGAGATTGAAGGGGCTGAAGACAAACACTTTTCTCTTTGGCCAATACTTGATCAACTTCTTCAAGTTTCACTTGAAAAGGAAAATAAGGGTAGAGAGGGAAGTGTTGTCTTCTAGCCAGTTTTCTAAAAGGTGGATGAAAGTTGCGAGAATGATGCGAGTGAACAGGCCTGCCCTGAGCATACGCCTGTAGTTGGAAAAAGGCAAAAAGAAAAATGCACCTGCCCCAAAAGTCAGGGTACCCATGGTATTTTATGGGGTTTTCTCTGAGCAGCCCTTCGAACGTCGCCTCTCTATCGAGGATCATACATTGTTCATTTAAAAAAATTTTATTGGTCTTGTTTACACGCAAAACCTCACAACACACACTCACACACATACACACACACATTTTTTGTTTTGTCCTGTGTTGTCCCTAATATTTTTCTTAATGTAATCCCTTGTGGTTAACAGAGAAATCATCATTATGATCATCATCATTATCATCATCATCATCATCATCATCATTATTATTATTATTATTATTATTATTATTATTATTATTATTATTATTATTATTATTGTTGTTGTTGTTGTTGTTGTTGTTTTATTATGTTTGGCTTTTGCTTTGTATTTGTACAATTTGACTCCAAGTCTCATCCAGAGACTTCAAGAAGAAACAACAGGTTAGAAGTTCAAGTCGGTATTATGACTTTGGTACCATATTTTTGATTTTGCACAGAGTATTGTCGGAGAGAGTGTCAGTCAAAGCATAAGAAAATTAGGAGATTTTGTAAAAATTAATTTGATGTTAGATAATAGTGTAATCTTAAGATGACAGTAAAAGGTGTTTGCTGTTATGTACATTTAAAGTACATTTGATAATGTTCATAGATTTAAATGTTTTGGGAATTATTAGGTTGGCAACTAAGTTCCCACCGTTTTTTTAAATTTAAACTTTTTAAAAGGTTTAATAAAAAATAACAACTAATTAATCAATAACGTATTCACCCTTGTTGTTTACAACTTCTTCCCAACGTTCAACAAGATTTTCAATACCGCATTGGTAGAAATCACCCGATTTTGACTAGAAAAATTGATCCAACCAAGCTCTCAGTTCTGCATAGCATTTGAAAGAGATCGAAAGAGGTGGAAATCCGTTGGTGCCAAATCAGGAGAGTACAGCGGGTGTAGCAGCACTTCCTAGCCATGCGTTTGAATGGCTTCCTTGGTCATATTGGCGATGAGGGCGGGCGTTATCGTGCAGCAGAAGAACTCCATGCTGACGATTAGGTCTTTTCTCTTGAATAGCCGTGTTGAGTCGTTCCATCTGTTGAACATAGAGTTCCACGTTGACCGTTTGGTTCCGTTTAAGCAATTCGTAATGGATAATCCCTTCCCAGTCCCACCATACGCACAACATCGTTTTACGCGAATGAAGATCTTGTTTCACGCGCGGTGTTGCTTGTATACCGGGGCTAAGCCATTCCTTACGCTGCTTCATATAGATGACATCAGTCAGAGATGCAGCTAAAGTCTTATTTTTATCACGTGCTTTCACTGCACTACCGAGTGCCGCTCTGTGTGCCTTGGGTATGTGCTGTAGTTTGTTGTGGTGCTCTTATTTTCACTGTATTGAAAGTGTTTTACGTAGGATATGTGCGATACCTAGCTGTGCTATTTTCTGTATGTTATATATATTTGTAAGTCCTGGTGTTTTTGTTATGCTTTTGTTTAAATGTTTTTTTTTATCATACCTAATGTACCTATTATAATAGGAATTGTTTCTGCTTTTAGATTCCACATTCGAGTTACCTCTATTTCCAGATCTTTGTATTTTGAAAGTTTCTCCGTTTCTTTTAGAGAAACATTGTCATCTGTTGGTATTGATACATCGATTAGAAAGCATTTGTTTTGTTGCTGATCTCTGACAACTATATCTGACCTATTGGCCTTAATTTCTCTATCTTTGTGTAATTGGCATATCCCAGAGTTTGGTTGCTTTTTTCATTTTCTTTGACCTTTTCTGATCTTTTCTTTGATCTTTTTTTTTTTTTATTCCATAGTGTTGGCATAGCTTCCAGTATATATAGGTCCCGACTCTGTCGTGTCTGTGAATATATTCCTTCTTAGCCAGGACTGGGCAGCCAGAGACAATATGATTTTTTGTTGTTTCTCCATCACCACATATTCTGCAGTTACTTGTATTTCTTTTCAATATGTGCTTTCGGTGATTTCTGGTGGGAACGCTTTGATCTTGTACTGCAATTAAAAATCTTTCAGACTCTGCTTTGAATCCTGAGCTTCTCAGCCATTGTTGGGGGGTTTGCTTTGTCTATTTCTTTTCTGTTTAGCTTAACCCATTATTTTCCATGTATGGGGCTTTTCTTGCCATCGTTCTGTCATGAAACATTGCTGTTCCAGCTTTAGTTTGGATTTCAGTTGTACAGCCTTTGTTGTTTCTTCTTTTTCTTCATGTGTGCGGTGCCTAGTAGGGCTATTTCCTGTAAATTATATATATTTGTTAGTCCTGGTGTTTTTGTTATGTATTTTTCTGAATATTTTTAATCATACCTAATGCGCCTATTATGATAGGAGTTGTTTCTGTTTTTAATACTTTGAATTCTTTTTTGTATATGTCAGATTCCTTAAAGACAGAAAACAGTTTTTTGTTTTGTTCGTGTTTTGTGGCTATTTGTATTAGTTTTCTTTGCATCTGAAGTAGGTATTTCTGTAGTCCAATGGTGGTTATTTTGTAATAGTTTTCTAGCTGTATAAGGTCTATACCATCTTCGATACGTTATATTTATAGCCTTTTTATGTCAGATTTTCGGTGGTGCAGCCTAAATCCTATCATTTTTCTTGTTTTCCCGTCTATTTTGATTAGTTCATTTAGAGTCCAGTTATGAATATTGTAGCTGTAACTTATAACTGGGACGGCTAGAGAGTTGATACCTATTATGTTGTTTTTCGCATTGAGCTCTGTTTTCAGTATTAATCTAACTCGTCTATAATATTTCTTTCTTATCTTCTCTTTCATTTGTGTGTGTTATATCGTATCTAGTTCATTGATTCTTAAGTGTTTTATGTCTCGCTTTGGTCTAATTCTTTTATTTCATTTATTTTATTTAATGTGGTGTTGTTACTCTTAACTAGTTTTCCTCTTTTCAGGGTTGTTTTGGCACATTTTTCTCAGTCAAGTTTCATGTTTATTTGTTTGGTAAATCCGTGTAATGTCTGTAGTAATGTTTCCAGCTGTTTATCATTTGTAAGCGTACAGTTTTAAATCATCCATATACAAGAGATGGTTGATTGTTTTGCCGTAACTGTTGTATCCACATCCAGTTCTGTTTAGCATATCAGAAAACGTTGTCAGTGTCAAGCAGAAGAGGAGTGGAGAGAGCGTGCCTCCCTGGAATATCCCTCTTCTAATGGGGATGGCTTTGGTCTGTATGAGTCCCTCTTTTATCTGGAACTATAGCACTGTCTGTCATTCATTCATGGAATGTTTCATATATCTTATGATTATTGGTGCTACCTTGTCCATAGCTAGTGTTTCTAGGATCTATGTGTGGGGAATACTATCAAAAGCCTTTTGGTAATCAATCCAGGCCAACTTAGACACTTACTCTTTCTGCGGCTGTCTGCAGTTATGGCTTTATTGATCACTAGCTGATCTTTACAGCCGTATGAGCCTTTGCAGTATCCCTTCTGCTCTTCTGGAAACAGGTTGTTTTCTTCCAGATGTTTGCTCTTTCTCTGCGATATTATTGCAGTAAAGGTTTTGTAAACTGTGGGGAGTCAAGTTATCGGTCCGTAATTTTGTGGATTTACCGTTTCAGTGGATTTGGGAATTAGGATAGTTTTCCCTTCTGCGAGTCATTCAGGTATTGTGTCTGACTCTGCTAGTATTTCATTAAGTTTCTCAGCTAGCGTTTTATGTGTTCCTGTTAGGTATTTTAACCAAAAGTTGGGGATCTTGTCGTGCCCGGGTGCCTTCCAATTGCTTAGTTTTTTCAGTGCCTGGGTGACCACTTCAGTTGTTATAGGGGTCCAGAGTTGTTCAGATGCTATGTTCGTTGGTTTGTTAGATCTTTTCTGAGGTTGTTTCTTCACTCACCATATTTCTTTCCAAAATTCTTCCACTTCTGCTGTTGGTACTGCATTGATCTGTATTTTATTTTTGCTAAGTTTTTGGTAGAATTTTTTGAGGTTTGAATTGAACTGTTTGCTTTGTTCAAAGAAACGTTGGCGTTTCTCATACCGGCGGATTATTTGTGCTTTGGCGAGGATATCTTGCTTTAGCTGTTCTTTTATCTCAGGTATATCTTGTTCTGTAATTTTGTATTTATGTAGTATATTTCTTCTCTTCATGCTGCTCATTATTATTATTATTATTATTATTATTATTATTATTATTATTATTATTATTATTATTATTATTATTATTATTATTATTATTATTATCATCATCATCATCATTTCCTAAGTTATCTATTTCCTTTGAAATCTTGCCACTTAATCAAAACTGTACTTTTAAATATAATTGAAATAAACTAAGAAGATATTGATTATTTACCTTCTAATAATATGTTTGACAGATATGATGTGCTTTGCAGTTTAAGGAAATAAAAGATGAATTAA
>NC_068996.1:21497334-21497948 GCF_001194135.2 Octopus bimaculoides | reverse complement strand
ACACACACACACACACACACACACACACAAGCATACACACGCACACACAGACATACACATGATAATAAAACATAGAAAACGTGTTGTTGTCTTATGCTTTATAAAACGTACGATCGTTTCGGCAAATGACAGGCAGGATTACATAATTGTTTGTCGAAACATTATATTATTTTGCTAATTCATCTCATCAGTGGTAGCAAAAATAAAACGCATAGTGTTAAATGCTCTATATACTCTTTGTGCAACATCACTAATGGCACATCCAGTAACAGATAAACAGACAGAACATAGAATTTTAAGGCCACACCTCCAAACGGAGGTGGCTGGACATACGCACACATTCCTAGACTTTCGTGCCATTGACAATAAATACAATAGATAGGGTGGGGGGAGGAAAGACAGTAGAAAAGGATAAACACGAAGTCTGTAATCAATAGCAGAAGTAATGATTATAATCAGCCATAAATCAATCCGACACTGTGAAATGTCAAGTTTATGGTGTTAATCACAGCACACATTCTAACAGAACTTAGAACATCCGTAGTGTGCTCTACACCCTATCTCGTTCTAATACACACACACACACACACACACACACACACACACACACACAC
>NC_068996.1:21494631-21497324 GCF_001194135.2 Octopus bimaculoides | reverse complement strand
ACACACACACACACACACACACACACACACACACACACACATATTTATCTTTTATCTTATACTTGTAGAAGTCATGGACTGCAGTCATGCTGGAACACAATGTTTAAAGTCTGGTACTTATTATATCGGTCTCTTTGCCGAATCACTAAGTTACGAACACGTAAGCAAAGCAACATCAAATGCCAAGTGATAGAGGAGGACAAAAACAAACATAAAAACAAACACATGCTCATATATACATATTTGCATACTTGCTGCCAAACCAAATAATTCATCTCCTTTCCAATCAACACCACAAATACGTTCAAATTATCTGATGGATTGAAACTTAACTTAACTAGAGTTGTTTAGTCTTGCTGGAATAATTTCTAATTAGCTACTTCTATCACTGAAGCCTCCTTCTAAACGTACTGTTGTAATGAGGAGTAGGCTCCTTAGAGTACTAGCGAGCGGAACCTTCCATAGAAAGCTTCTCAATCGCTGAAAATATCGAGCGGTTGTGTCCCTGTCAAGGCATAGACAGCCATTAATCTATGCCCCTCCATACTTATTTCTTCCATTTTCTTTTGAGCAGCTCCTGTAAAAGAGTTGACCTTTGTTGTGTTTCTGGTGAAATTTCTCCTGTTCTTCTCGTCAGTGGGTCCAACAGACAGCCACAATGAGTGACGTAGTGGTGATGGCAGCGCTACTTGAAAAGGTTTAATCTGTACACGTGCTATTGCAGCAGTTTTTTCTTTGGGGATTGAAAACCTTGAAACATTTCTCCCATTCTTTTGAGATTCCAATGATTTTGCTGTAATTGTTGTTGATGATGCCGCTGCTGTTTCTGCCGCTGCTGCTGCTGTTGAATCTCTAGTTGTTTTTTTTTTGCAGTTGTTGTTGTAGTTGTTAAATTTTTTCTTCACTATATATCAAATGTATCGGAGCAGAAAACGGCCAACTTTTTACCTCTGACGTTCACTACCGTCGGCATGACAACAGTCGCGTCGTTACTGACAGATTCATTTATCCGCCTCTCAACCTCGTTCTTTCTATTGTATGCTCATTCACTCTCTCTTTACCGTACATCATTATTATTCCTTCTTCACACGGGTCCATGTTTCTCTCTCTCTCTCTCTCTCTCTCGCTTCTTTCTTTTTTTTACAAGAATATTGTAAATTTGCAAAGAGAAAAATTTAAAAAACAGATAATTCTCCTTACTGGGGAATGGGGCAAATCGGAAATTCCTTGGAATAAGAAGCAGGTCAGTTCAAATAACCTGCTTCTCTTTGAACAGATGATACAAAATATCAATAAAAATACATTCTAGTTGGGTGGAAATTGCAAAACATTAGGAAATTTGACAGAACAGACAGTGAACATCCATGTCCAACAGCAGCAGCAGCAGCAGCAGCAGCAGCAGATGATGATGATGATTATTGTGACGAGAAGTCACAATGAGGAAGGCGCGAATAATTATTTCATTTATCGTCAGCTGCTGTTGATGGATATCTATTTTGTGAACCTGAAAGAAAGATAAACTCCATCCCAAACACAATATGAAGTCAGAGTATATACAGACATTCAACTAAATGTCGTAATACAGTTCTATATTTAAGAAATGAGGAATTGTTTACATTATTTACATTTAACGGATATTTGTCCTCATCTTGTTTGTTGTTAACACGGGCATATGGCGTAGTGGTTAAGAGCGCGGGCTACTAACCCCAAGATTCCGAGTTCGATTCACGGCAGCGACCTGATTAATAATAGTAATAATAATAATAATAATATAATAATAGTAACATCGTTAGGAATGAGAACCCAGGTTCAAAATTTCCCAAGACACCTGACGAAGGCTGGAGCGTATATCAGCCGAAACGTGCTGACAACAAACAAGATGAGGACAAATATCCGTCAAATGTAAATAATGTAAATAAATGTCGTAAGTTATTTATCTACTGCTTAACAGTTTTGTAATTCTAGATAATAATAATAATAATAATAATGATGATGATGATGATGATGATGATGATGGTGATGAGGATGATGGTGATGGTGATGATGATGATGATGCATATTACCAGTCAATGTACGCCACTAGCCCAGAAGGAATATAAAAGACGCCACAACAATATAGCAAGGCTTGTTCATTGGACACTTTGCATCAAGTATGGACTTGACAGAGCAAAAAATTGGTACGACCATAAACCCGAAGGTATCATCGAAAATGACAATGCAAAGATTCTACGGGATTTTATGATTCAGTGCGACCATGAGATAGAGAATAGGAAACCAGACATATTCTTAATTGAGAAAGAAAGCAAACGATGCAGGATCATAGATATAGCATGCCCAGCAGACAACAAGGTATGCAATAAGGAAGAAAGAAAAGTCGAGAGATATGACAAGTTAGCTTGGGAGGTTAAGCAGTTGTGGTCGATGAAAAAGGTAGTAGTGGCACCAATAATTGTCGGAGCCCTGGGAACAGTGAGTAAAAATCTTGAGAAGTACATGGAACAAATACTCCGGAAGGTGCTCGAAAAATTAGAGGTGTTACCTTAGTTCATTGGTAGTGAACAGTTGACACCGTAGTACAACTCCAGCGTTAGAAGCTGTGCAAAGACAATAAATAATAATAATAATAATAATAATAATAATAATAATAATAATAATAATAATAATAATAATAATAATAATAATAATAATAATAA
>NC_068996.1:21493175-21493684 GCF_001194135.2 Octopus bimaculoides | reverse complement strand
AAGAGGAGGTAGTGGGGGAAAAGTTCTTTCTAAGACAGGAGAGTGAAAAAGGGAGATGAATATCTGTGCGTGTGCGGAAGTCTGCGCGTGTGTGTGTGATAACAGAACGTGTGTGTGCGTATGTATATATGTGTGTGTGCGTGTGTGCATGGTTTGGTGGTTTATCTGTTAGTGTGTTTGTGTGTGTGTGTGTGTATGACGTAGTGGAAGAAGTTAGTAGCAGGACTGGTTAGTGGACGCGATAGACAGTGTAGGTAGAAAGTCAACAGGTGGTTATTTGAGTGTGTGTGTGTGTGTTCGTGTTTGTGTGGGGTTGTAGGTGTTGGGTACGTGTACGTGTGTGTGTGTATTTTGTATGTGCGCGTGTGTGTATGTGTATGTTTTCTGTGCGTGCGTGTGTGTTTGTGTGTATGTGTATGTTGTGTGTATGTGTATGTTGTGTGTATGTGCGTTGCTGTGTACGTGTGTGTGCGTGCGTTTGCTATTGTATATGCGTGTGTTGTTTATGC
>NC_068996.1:21486840-21491697 GCF_001194135.2 Octopus bimaculoides | reverse complement strand
TAGTGGGATCGAGCTGGAGGCGACGGAAGGCCCGTAGGATCCTCCGACGAAGGGGTAGGGTGGCAGGGTGGAAACGGAGTGGGAAGGGGGTACGGTTAGGGGATTGGTGTGGGGGAGGAGAGAGGGCGGTGGTGCGGTCGATTCGACGAGCGCGGGCGAGGGCGGATTGGACAAGGTGGGAGGGGTATCCTCGATGCATGAACAGACGAGCAAGATACTGGGACTGGGTCTCGAAATCCTGGTCCAGGCTGCACAAACGTCGGAGGCGATATTATTGTTGTCTCTACCAGTAATGACAAATAGAACAGGTTGAATTGCTTCTTCTCAAGGCTAAGGTCAGTGCTCTGAGTGGTCGCTGGTAGTAGTAAACACATCCTCTGCTGACCCAAAGGGTGCGAAAATTCTTTTGTCTCTCTGGCTCACCTCCCCACCAACTGCCAAATCTGTTTATAGATCTGTAGAATTTGATTTATTCGCCAAGCTGCTACTCCCCGTCCCCGCAACTATTTCTTTCAACGACCACATATTTATAATTATCTCAAGTACAAGACAAAAATTGAAAATAAAGAACATTTAACAAAATCTTTTAATAATAAATGGAAATAGTAATAATGATAATAGCAGTGGTAGTGGTGGTGATGGCGACAATGATAAAAATAAAAATAATGATAATATTCTGCAGCTGCTAATACTACAAATACTACAACTACTACTATTCTAATAGTACAGAAATCTGAGGTCCAACTACCAATACCTCCACCCCTAGTACTGTTGCTGTTGCTGCCACCATTGCTGCTACTACACATAGATGCAACAATTACAAAAATAACGGAAAGAAAGGCAGTAAATGACAACGGTGATAAAAGACTGAAGAAGAGCCTGTTCACCGAAGATTACAAGGGAGCAATGGACTCTCTGGAAAGTCATTCTGCATGACAGAACATCGCTGAGGAAGGCCAGCTCAAATAGTGCAATTTTCTATGCGTCTGTCCATGTGAACAGCGCTGGAAATTGGTGTCACCCCTCCCTGCATAGGCCTGTGTAACCTCTGAGTCTGTTAATAAAACAATAACAAATAGAAAAGAAAATAAAATAAAAATAAAAGCAATAATAAGCGTGATATCAGTGATGATGATGATGATAATAATAATAATAATAATAATAATAATAATAATAATAATAATAATAATCAGATATAGTTGTCAAAGATCATGAAGAAAAAAAATGCTTTCTAATTGATGTATCAATACCAGCAGATGACAACGTTTCTCTAAAAGAAATGGAAAAACTTTCAAAATACAAAGACCTGGAAATAGAGATAACTCGAATGTGGAAACTAAAAGCAGAAACAATTCCTATCATAGTAGGCGCATTAGGTATGATAAAAAGATATTCAGACAAATATATAACAAAAACACCAGGACTTACAAATATATATAACATACAGAAAATTGCACTACTGGGCACTGCACACATCCTATGCAAAACACTTTCAATACAGTAACCATAAGAGCACCACAGCAAACCACAGCACATACCCAAGGCGCACAGAGCTGCGCTCGGTAGTGAAGTGAAAGCACGTTATAAAAATAAAACTACTGAACAATAATAATAATAATAATAATAATGAAAGGAGCGGATGGAGTCTACCCATGCCCTGATTAATGATACATCTAGTGATGGTGTCACAATAAAAACACTGGTAATTGCGCAACCTGATAATCGCTACGTCATATGAGTGATAATGAATAAACAAAATATTGTGAATAACGGTGGTAATGAAACTGAAGCCATTGATAGTGACAATGTTGCACCCGGCAAGCTCAGAGATTCTGGTCCGGCTCCAGCCTGTCGATTTCCAAAAAGGGACCACCACACACGGCGTAGATGGAGCGAGCAAATTAATGCTGTGGTCATGGAGTGTTACTACCTGATGAATGTTACTACCGGTAGATGAAAATGGTGCTCGAATTGGGGGTTACCGACAGCGTATTATGATCATTGGAGGGAAAAGAGATTGTTTCAACTCACGGAACAGAGACTATATGATCAAGCTAGCAGGTCTTTGAAAATAGCAGCAGAGATAACGATGAAAATACAGGTCTTACTAATAAGAGTGATCTCATAGCACGGGAAAGGAGCAGTGGTAGTTTACTTGATGAGAGACATATAGATGATCTGAAAGAAGACAATAAAACTAATGGCGACAAGACAGATGAACAAAAGGCAATCTACGACAGAATAAAAGTAAGACTACAGGAGAATGATAGCGCCATTATTTGCAACCTTAAAAACGTTGACCGGTGGAAATTAAACCAAGAAACGAAAAATGTCAATGATATTCTGAAATACATCAGAACAAACATCACAGAAACAAATAACTTGACCAAAGCAGCAAGTATTGTTGTAGCAGAAAATGTGGGTGTTGATGTCAAGAAAAAGAAACATAATGGGAGTGGCAAAAGAAAAGATCCATGGTGGAAAAGAAGAATCCAGGCAGGGTTAGATATGCTCTCGCAGGACAGCATTAAAAGGCACCAACAGAAGGAAGCTGCAACAAATAACTAGGAAAGTAGATTCTGTTATCAGTAGGATAGATACTAAAAATATAGGAGACACTAACTTATCGATCTATGCAGGAGGGGTAGTAGTCACCAGAAGATTAGATATCTCACAGGGAAAGAGCAAATGTGGAAAAGGAGACTACAAAATAAAGTGAAGATTTTAAGACAGGATCTGAGTAGAATAGAAGCCTGGAAAACAAACAATTTAGGAAACACAAGATGGAAATCTTGCCTCGAGGAAAGATATTTAGTCAACGAGAAAGGATTTGGGACAATAACAGAAGAGTTGAAACAGTGTATCATAGCAGAAGCAGGCAAGCTCTCCAGGTATCAGAAAAGAATAGATCAGTATCAACAGAATAGATTACAAGACAGACCAGAGGAGATTTTATAACCAAATAAATAGTAGAGAACGAAGTACTGAAGATGAGAAACCTAATGCAGAGGAAGCTCGAAAGTTCTGAAGTAATATTTGGGATAAGCCAGTCAATCATAATGGAGATATTGTATGGTTAAAGAAAGTGAGGGAAGAAATAGTGAGTGAGAAGCAGCCAAATCTAAGATTAACTCGTGCATTAATGAGTAAAGTGTTAGGGAAAATGCCGAATTGGAAGAACCCAAGACAAGATTTTGTTCAAGAGTACTGGCTAAAGAAATTCAGTAGTTTACATAGGAGGCTGAGGGAACAACTTCAGGATTGCCTAAATAGAGGAATAATACCAGATTGGATGACTAGAGGTAGGACGATGCTCATTATGAAAGATAAGTGCAAGGGTAATACAGCTAGCAACTATAGACCAATCACTTGCTTACATTAGTGTGGAAGTTGTTAACAGGAATGCTTTTAGAAAGCATTTACGAGTACTTTGAAAACCAGAATTTACTACCAGAAGAACAGAAAAGTTGCAGGAAGAAGGCTAGAGGAATGCATAATCTATTATATATAGACAAAGCAGTTCTAAATGAAGTAAAAGCTAGAAAGAAAAATCTAACAATGGCATAGATAGATTATAGGAAAGCCTATGACATGATCCCACACTCATGGATAAGTGAATGTTTGAGTACATTCAGTATAGCAGACAACATAAGAGAATTAATTAGCATGAAGAAATGGAAAGTAGATCTCTACTCATGTGACATACTCTTAGGGAAAGCTAATATCAAAAGAGAAATTTTCCAGGAGGACTCGTTGTCCCCTTTAATATTTGTCTTATGTATGATCCCCCTCAGTTTAGTATTAAGGAAGGCAAAGACAGGGTATCAGTTTAGAAATATTAAGGGAAAAATTAATCATTTGCTCTACATGGATGATCTGAAGCTTTTTTAGTAAGAATGAAAAAGAGATAGATTCCTTAATACAGCCTCTAAGACTCTTCAGCAAAGATATAGGCATGGAATTTGGCATAGATAAGTGTACAATATAAGTCATGAGCAGGGGACAGGTAGTCAACAGCGAAGGCATCCAATTACCAGACGGCCAGACAATAAAATCATTGAAAGTAGGAGAGAGTTATAAGTATTTAGGAGTATTAGAATCTAACAGAGTACTAACTACAGAAAAGAAAACGAAAACTGAGAAGGCGTTCATCAGAAAGGTGAGGAAGCCCTGGCTTACCATCCATACAGGAAGTGTAAAAGATTATCTTAACTTGTACGTCACACGTATTGAGAAGAACATTGTCGCTGTGAAGTTTCTTTCCTTTTTCCACCTTTATTTTCTGTTTACTTTTTTATTTTTTGCTTTTTTCCTTTTTCTCTTTGTCTTTCTTCCCCTTTTTCTCTATCACATGAACAATCTGGTATTTTTATTTTAATGACCTACAAAAGTATACAGTACGTTTCTCTGCCCTAGGTGTCAAGAAGACACTCGGCAAGAAATGGAAATAGAATTGAATGATGCTAATGAAAATAATAATAATAATAATAATAATAATAATAATAATAATAATAATAATAATAATAATAATAATAATAACAAAGAATCAACACCAAACTGGAAGAACAAACCACCCTAATACAGTTTCATATTTAAGAGATGAAGAATTATGTACATTATTTACATTATTTACATTATTTACATTATTTACATTTGACGGATATTTGTCCTCATCTTGTTTGTTGTTAACACAGCGTTTCGGCTGATATACCCTCCAGCCCTTATCAGGTGTCTTGGAGAAATTTCGAACCTGGGTTCTCATTTCTAAGGTATTTTTCGATGTTGTTGTTGTTATTATTATTATTATTATTATTATTATTATTATTATTATTATTATTATTATTATTATTATTATTA
>NC_068996.1:21477542-21478365 GCF_001194135.2 Octopus bimaculoides | reverse complement strand
GAGAGAGAGAGAGAGAGAGAGAGAGTGGGAGGAGAGAAAGAGCGTAGTAGTAGTTATAGTAGAGATATTTTCCTGGGTGGCGGGCTTTGGTTCTGTTCACCTTTGTTGCCGTTGCTAGTGCTGTTGTTGATGGTGGTGCTGCTGCTGTCCTTCCCTGTTGTTGCTACTGATATAATGACTGCATACTGTTATTGGAGCTGTGGTGTCGGCAATAGTGGTGGTGTGGGGACAGAAAGCTCTGAACTGGCCTTCTGTACCGCACAAGTAGTATAGTGGCATTCTACCCTCAACTGCAACACGAAGATTTATTCCGTTGGGTAGGTGGGGGGTCTAAAGTTTGAGAGCTTTTCCACCTCCTCCAATTTTATCTGGAGGAGGATCTTCACTGTCGTTCCATACCAAAACTCCCACTTGTTTTACTTCGAGATATGTACCACTTCCTCCCAAAATGACACAAGCTAACAACCACAAGATGTCCGACCCAGGTGGAATTCTATCTTGACGCAACAGGTCTTTCTCCCTAAATAAGTTGCTAGAGGGTGAGCTCCCTATTGCTTATGGAGTGCTTCAACGCAAAGGTTTTGCTCTTGAAGAGGACTTCCACGGTTTTGCCTTGGTGACATGATTTCGAACGGTTTTGCCTTGGTGACATGATTTCGAACGGTTTTGCCTTGATGACATGATTTCGCCCCATTCCAGTGAACGATTGCTTACGCGTAGAGTCGTTCCACCACTTATTTTGTCATTATTTTTGTTGTCGTTGCGGCATAAGGCCAGCAATTTCGGGAGAGGGGTTTAGTCGATTACATCGATCTCAATGCTC
>NC_068996.1:21471530-21475135 GCF_001194135.2 Octopus bimaculoides | reverse complement strand
AAATAGAGATAACTCGAATGTGGAATCTAAAAACAGAAACAATTCCTATCATAGTAGGTGCCTTAGGTATAATAAAAAAATATTCAGACAAATACATAACAAAAATAGCAGGACTTACAAATATATATAACATACAGAAAATTGCACTACTGGGTACTGCACACATCCTACGCAAAACACTTTCAATACAGTAAACATAAGAGCACCACAGCAAACCACAGCACATACCCAAGGCGCACAGAGCTGCGCTCGGTAGTGAAGTGAAAGCACGTTATAAAAATAAAACTACTGAATAATAATAATAAAAATAATCGCAAAGTATGAACCACTGAAGGAGGAGATTGGAAAGTTGCAGAGGATGAAGTAGATTCTACTGATTCCAGTGGTGATCAGAGCATTGGGATGCATATCAGACAGTTTCAAGGACTATATAAGTAGAACTGGAATTGATGCGAGGTTACAAATCATGCAGTAAGGATTTTAAGGAAAGCTTTGTCTATGTAAGGAACAAGAAAGGAAGCAAGTAGAGTGGCCATTGTCAACTTGTTGCTGACTGCTCCCAAACTGAAATGCCCAGGCTGCTTAACATCTAGTCTCTGAGATGTACAAAAATTAATAATAATAATAATAATAATAATAATAATAATAATAATTATAATAATGATGATGATGATGATGTTAATGATGATGATAATAAATGTCCTCACACAATACCAGGCAGTGGTTCTCATGGCTTGTGACCTTAACTGATTGGAAATGTTAGCATGTATGAGGAGAGGCTGAAAAATTCCTGGCTTTAAGGGTATCATGAAAGGCCTTGTTGCAGACCCAGCTTCCAAGTTCTTTTACAGGGCTTAAAAAAACCTGAAGGACCACTGCACTAAGTGTGTGAATCTGAGAGGGGAATATGTTGAGTAAAATCATAATTAATTGTTCCTCATGTATTTTCTTTTACTCAAAACCAGAAACTTGTTGGAACCCCCTTGTACATGTTTTGTCTTGGTGTAAAAGATCGGCTATAACAAATTTTTTACTCAATATTGCAGAATTGCTTGACCAAAACCAACTGAGCATATTCATGGCTGCTGATATGTGCAACACTAGTTACAAGTAGTAGTGGGGGAGCATCATAGCCATGTGTTGACAGAGATTCTTTGAGGTTTGAATAATTCACCCCTGGAGACATGAGAAATAGGGTCCTTTTAAATAGGCTGGAATACTTGACCTGAAGAAAATTCTAATTGGGCCCTGCCTGCAAGGTCATACACGGTTTATCTTGATATGAGATCTCCATATCGCATACATATCATTGCGATGCATGTGCTTGGTGTACCCTTATCAAACGTGTAGTCACGATGGGTATATTAGACTTCAGCTTGTGCCCTAGTGATATTTCGATAGCTGCTCTCTCACTCAATAATAAGAAGATAAAGGAGGAGGAGAAGTAGCCAATAGAAAAAAATTTAATCTTCACACTATTTGTAACTTAGTGTATGCACATCATTAGTAACCGCTTAGCAGTTATTGTTTTAAAATAACTTATCACACACACGCACACACAAAATTTAATTGAAGGTGAATTTCTCTCACCCTATCTCTGTCATTTGTTCACCCTCTGGAATGCTATCTCTCTATTATTCGTTCACCTTTTACAACTCTTACTTTGATTATTGTACCTCTTTTGATTGTATTCTAGTTTACACGCTGTAATGCAGGGTTCAGTCTTTCTTTTTTGCACTGCTCCTTTCTTATTCATGCCATTTTTTACTTTCACTTTTCTTCAAAACTTCCTTATATTTCACCTTCTGCTTGCTTGAGTGCTTTTTCCCATGCAGGTTGCTGCTCTCACTTTGTCAATCTTCCATCTATCTATCTACTTGCCTATCTATCCATCTGTCTGTTTATTCTACCTCATAATTCTTATCCAACTCTCTTAGCACAGCCACGGCTTTCTTCCAAATTCCTATGGTGTGGCAGAAAGAGATAAGCCAAAAAACAAAAATGGATAACTGAATTGGCATTTTCTAAATAAACATGTATGCATCAATCATTTTTTAAAAAATTCATTTTAAGGTTTCTAACAATGAAATGAAGTGTCCATCATTAGAATTTTAGAACAAACACTTGTGTGCTGCTGTTTCCATCTTGAATGTAGAAGTCGACATCTCATCAGGCAGTGAAGCAGCTCTTCAGGTATTTCAACCTTTCGACATTTTTACCAGAGATGTCTGGGGCCACACACTAATGTAGATGACAAAGCTCCCACCCAAGCTTTGTTGAGTCATGTGTTGCAACTCTGGGCCAGATGTTTCTACCTTACATGTTGAATTTTAAGAACATCTTGTATATTTTTACTATTCTGTATACTTACTGAATTTTCAGAGTGGATATCAGCTAATCTCTCTTTTGGATTGAAATAGTAGATTTTCTAGACTATTACTCTACAGATACTCAATGATGTCACACCTAATGGAGCAGTGGTTATAGATTGTTTACATGTAATCTGTAATTCTTTATAAAAAAAGCATTTTATTTTTGATACATGTCAACTTTGACCCCGTTCACAATAAAGTAATTACAAAAAATATAAATAAACAACAAAAATAAAATAAAAACAACAATTTGTTTTTTCTTTTTTTCTTTTTTTTTTTTTTTCAGTTACACATTTTGGATTTATCCTCATATTAGAAAAAAGTGTTGTTTACCAGATCTGATGAAAATTTTAGAGATCATTTCAGGAAAATAATAATAAAAAAAAAAAAACTTGATGAAAATAAATAAGGAATAGAAGAGGTAAAAACTTCGTTGGCACTAATAAAGTAATATTGTACACACTCTTAGTCTGTGGTGGAACACACAGATATTATTAGAACAGATCTTTGAGGCCGGCAGTTTTACAGAATTCGGGCATATATTTTTATGTATAAATATGTATGCTAATATGTATGTATATGTATGTGCATGTATGTACACATCTGTGTGTGCATACATTTTTATATATATATATATATATATATATATATATTTTCACTGTGATTTTTTTTCGTGTCATATTCTTTTCTACATCCATTGTCATTCTTTTTTCTTTCAGTTCCTATCATCATCATCATCATCATCATCAACTTCACCACCTCCATCATCATCATTATTTTATATGTTCATTTATTTGCATGTGTTGCAGTGTATTCTAATGACTGAATCTGTACGACCTTTGAGGCATGTATAAATGTCATCATCATCATCATCATCATTATTATCATAATTATCACCATCACTTTACCTCTATCAGTATTATTATCAAAATTTTCATCACCATCATCAACATCATCATCGTCGTCGTCATCATTGTCACAACCACCACCACTACTACTACCAAAGTCACCGCCACGACCACCATTGCCACCACCACCATCATTATCAGTAATAGAGATAGAACAAGTTATGTACTATATACTTTGTTTTACATATACAAATTCATTTGTTACAAACAATGAAATATTGCTTTGGCTGCAGAGACACACACATTCACATACAGATGTATATATATATATATATATATATATATATATATATATATATATATATATATATATATATATATATAT
>NC_068996.1:21466025-21469367 GCF_001194135.2 Octopus bimaculoides | reverse complement strand
ATGTATATATATATACATATATATATGTATATATATATACATATATATATGTATATATATATACATATATATATGTATATATATATATATATATGTATATATATATACATATATATATATATACATATATATACATATATATATATATATATACATATATATATATACATACATGTATATATACATATATATACATACATATACATATATATATACATATATATATATAACAAATGAAAGACAGAAGATGGAATATAAGAGAATATATTATTAATCACAACAATTGTTTCGACACATCTAGCATCAAATCCTCTTGTGGGACACACAAAAAGACTGGTTCAGGAGCATCCGGTGGTGCAGATGTATCTCATCGGGTGATAAATAAATAAATATGTATGTATATGTTTATATATATATATATATATATATACATATACATATATATACATACATACATATACACACACACACATATACACACACACACATATACACACACACACACACATATATTTATATATATATATATATATATATATATATATATATATATATATATATATATATATATATATATATATATATACGTAAAATATATAGGGTAGTGAGTTTTTTAGAAATTTCACTACCAGTGGCCTAGCATGTATAAAAAGTCAATAGACAACATATTCTCCATGTAAGGCTGCCTCTCTTGTGTTTAAATGTACACTAATCTTATATGGAGTATATATACATTTATATATATATATATACATACATATATGTTTATATACATATATATATACATACACATATATACATATATATATACACATATATATACGCACACACACATATATATACACACATGTGTAGACTATATAAAAAGATTTTTTTAGTGGCTAATGTATTTAAATGAACTATTGACCTAAATACTACTGGTACTTAATTCATGAAATTCTATCCTCATATATACACATACATGCACACATACACATACATGTGCACACACATACACATAAACTGAAAGATGTTACAAACCTAAGTCCTGAGAGTTTCATGCATGGCCCCTATGAAATTGATTTCAAATTAGAGGACTCCTTTTTCTAAACACTGGCAAATAATGATAAATATAATAATCTCTGAATTGTTCAAGAACAAATTAGATGGTCATGTGAATAATGTCTATCTTTCAAACAGTTAAGCAGCTCAATAAATTTAAAAAAAAAAAACCAATGTAATAAAGTAAAATAAAAATAAAGTAAAATTGAGTCAATTTGTAACTTTCGCTGATCTTTTAGCCTATCTAGTGTTGTGCAATAGCAATTAAATTAAAGTTGCAGTGGATTATATTTTTATCATATGACTGTATATTTGGTGTAGAATGGGATACATGGAACTACATCGGGCAGGGTAATTACTATCTATCTATCTATCTATATCTATATATATATATATATTTTTTTTTGTCATAGTTTCAGCTTAGAGTTTTGGCCATGCTGATGTACCGCCGTTTTGCTACACTGTTATTGCGGGGAGCCTCCTACAGTATGTGGCACTTGGTGAAGAATGGAGTTTGATGTAGGTACCCTCATTTGCACCTCTTGCCGTGAGGTAGGTTTATCTGGGCCTCTCGACAGGAACAGGTCCAGCTTTGATTTAAAAACCCCTACATCTACTTTGTGCAGGTTCCTCAGGCTCTTTGGGAGAACATTAAAGATCTGTGGATCCCTGAAACCCAAACTGTTGCAGTAACTGGTCCTGAAGTACGATGGCGTTGCTGGGATCTTTGGCACTATGCAGTGTCGTCCCGTTCTGGCATTGGTGTAGCTTTCAATGCCAAAGTTTGACACAATTCCTCCCAGGATCTTCCAGATGTATATTACTGCATACCTCTCCCGCCTTCTCTACACATGTATGTTAAAATCTTTTATTGTCTGAAATTTGCATTCTGCATATGCAGAATGAAATTCTTTCAGAATTTTTGTAGAGTGTGAAGATATTAATCAGGTATATCTTTACAGGATCTATTATTTCTGCACTACTTAAAATGTCTCAATGTATGTTGTATTTCTAGTCTTCAAATTCCAGATGTTGTTGGGTAGTGAAGAGTCAATTCTCCAGAGTTAGTTTGGAAAGTGTTTCACCAAACGTTAGCTACACCCATTGCAAAAACTTTCTTAAGCCTAGTTGAGAAGCATTTTACATCACAACATAATTTCAAATACCATTAAAATCACTTACTTTTTTTACACTCAACCTTTCACAACTATTTACTTCTTATAAACTCTCTAAACTGAATTATTTAACACTAATATTTCTAACAATAATGACATTTCATTCAAGCTAACACTTGGTCACAAAAATTCTAATTGTTTAGTGAAAAATATTGTTTACTGATAAACTGTACCAACCAAACCATCATCTAAAACAGCTTCTTTTCAATCAAAACACATGCAAGTTTTGGACCAATTAAGTTGCCTATTACACTAGAGTTTTCATAGTATTCAAAGAAACCAAAATAGCCCACTTTGACTTATTTGAAAAAGTGGTTGTTGTATACAGTGGAAACTCCAGAGTTTAGACATTAAACTGACCTAAATAAACTACTGCATTCTATGTTCATATTTAGTACTTTTGATTTGTATTTAGCACTGTTCAGTATCAAATAATAGGTATATACATACATACATACACACACACTTACATATATGCATAAGTCAAAGCTTAAAATTGTTAGTACTGAGATAAAAATGTGGGAAACTAAAGCTCAAAGTTTTTTCCAATTTGTGTCACTGTTTTACCACTGGAAATTATCATTTTGAAGTCTAAAGAAAAAGAAAGATTGAATACCAGTGAATATTGCTAATATATTGCAATCTATCTATCTGTCAGTCTATCTAAATCTATATTTACGTATATGTATAGAAACAACATAGAGTGAAGTAGTGTAACTTTAAATTGTCTTATTCACTGTATATACACACACACACACACACATATATATATATACTCTTACTTGTTTCAGTCTTTTGACTGTGGCCATGCTGGAGCACCGCCTTTAGTCGAGCAAATCTACCCCAGGATTTATTCTTTGGAAGCCTAGTACTTATTCTATCGGTCTCTTTTGCCGAACCACTAAGTTACGGGGACGTAAACACACCAGCATCGGTTGTCAAGCGATGTTGGGGGGAACAAACACAGACACACAAACATATACACACATACATACATATATACGACAGGCTTCTTTCAGTTTCCGTCTACCAAATCCACTCACAAGGCTTTGGTCGGCCCGAGGCTATAGTAGAAGACACTTGCCCAAGATGCCACGCAGTGGGAGTGAACCCCGAAACCATGTGG
>NC_068996.1:21461170-21465879 GCF_001194135.2 Octopus bimaculoides | reverse complement strand
ATATATATATATATATATATATATATATATATATATATATATATATATATATATATATATACACACACACACACACACACACACAGAAAGACTGAAAGGGATACTACTTGGCTGAATAGCTAAGAAGTTTGCTTTGCTATAATGACCATGACTTGCAACTCACTGTATTGCACCTACTCAAATGTCTTTTAATATATATATATATATATATTGAGGTACACACGTGGCTGTGGGGTTAAAAAGCTTGCTTCCCAACCATGATTATGTAAAGTATTTAACTGACCACTTGTTATCCAGTAAGCTAGTAATATTAGTTTACTTAATCAAAAATCAACATCAGTGATAGTGGTAGTTCTGTTGTTTAGCTCTAATTTACCAGACCTGTTATTATTAAAGTTTTTTTCCCAATCAGGTGTAGTGTGATCTACAGTGTCCTTGCATATAAGACAATAGTGTGAGATTTGAGAGAAGTTTGGCTGCTATTTCAAGCAGGTTAAACAACCACATTGCAGCTGACTCGTTTGCTTATGGTAGCGGTGACAGTGATGGCACTTGTTATATTGGTGTTAGTTTTTGTCTTGTTAGCAGAAGCAGTGATTGAGTTTATGGTGGTAGCTGTAGTATTGATGGTGATTATAATACTGATGGTACTGGAAGTTACTATGATGGTGGTGGTGAAGATTAAGATGAAGAAAAGAATGATCTAGGTCTATACTACAACACAGATTTTTAAAAATTATTTTCATTTTAAAATGCATTAGTTTCCTGTCATATTGGAGGAATATATTCATTAAAAACAAAATATAAGACAAAACAAAAATAAAATGAATTAAAAAAATCCTTTAAATGGGTCATTTATTATAAATGTATATTTAGTGGAAAAATTGGAAAAAAAAAAAGAATTAGAAAATGAAAAACAAAACAAAAATAGAACAAAAAAATATGAAGAATTTTTTGACTAGAAATAAATAATTTGAATGTCTTTTGTTTTGTGTAGTCTTATCAATCAAGGGCCAGCAACCTCTAGGGTCTGTTGACCCCTTTCGGGACTTGTTGATCATCCATCAAACCTCAAGGCAATATGCTTATATAAACAAAGAGAGAGAGAGAGAGAGAGAGAGAGAGAGAGAGAGGCATGGTGGGAGAGGAGAGAGTGAAATTAATGAGACAATAAAAGTTCATACCAAGATTAATTTAAAGAGGAACTAATTACTAATTACAAGACTGGCAAGACAAAGACAATCTAATTAATTCAAGAATAAACCTGGTAAATATTGGAAGAATTATATTTGAAATTCCAACCACCCTACCATTTCTGAGATGCAGAATGCGGGGATTATGAAAATAAATGGAAATTTAACATCAACTGAACAAATGAATTGTTTGTAAAAAAACGAAGTAAAATATTGATTGTTGAACATTGATACAAGATTGATATTGACAATTTATTGATCTTATTGATGGGGAGGCATTAATGGCAAACATACTAGTGGTAGAATTTGAACCCAGAACATAGTGCAATGAATCTAAATAATGATTTCTATCATTGGTACCAATGTGTTGTGTTTATAAGAAGGGAAATGGCAGCAGTGGGGAAAGGGGTAGTCAATTGAGTTGACATTAATACATGACTTATCCTATTTTTTAAAATTCAAATCCAGAATTGAGAAAAGCTCACTCAGTTCACCCTCCAAAATTGAGCTGAGTAAGTAGAAAAGGATTAAATTTTATGATATTTATTTCAGAATTCCACCATTCTTTTAAAAAAAAAGAGAAGTTTCATATGGTTAAAATTAGAACAGTTTAAATAATATAAACATTGTATTTATCATCTTAATTAAATTCGCAAGAAATTGCTTCAGTATATGAAAACAAATATATATTCAAAACATATTTTTATACAGAAAACATCCTTAATCTTGCTATAGAATAAAATTTTGGTACATAAATCTTAAGTTTTGACAGGTCACATGAGCAACAGTGAAATTTCCACTTAACATTTACTCTACATCAAGACTAAATATGTTTTAGATATATAAATGTTTTAGCATTTTAATGACCCTATTCCAAACAACAATACACTGCCTATATGATTCAATTATTTTGGGATAAAGTTTAGATTACTAACTGTAATCTAATATTCTGGTATATTAAGCTGGTATTTTGAAACACAGCTTAACAAAAGGTTCTCATGTAAAAAAAAATATAACTATTATGAAACTTTTACTATTTGAAATTTCAAGTTTTCATATGCTTTAGGTTGGAATTTAATTTCAATATCAGCAGTTTTGGTGTATTTGTAACAGGGAACCTAAGATGATGTAAGGTTGGATAGTAGAACGAAGCCAAAAGCAATCTCAAGTAGATTGATATTGATGACTTATACTGATGACTTATTGAATTAATTGATGATGTTGCTGTTTACTTTTTTATCCAGCTATTCATGAGAAAAATTGTTTGATGATTAAGTAGAAGGAAATGGATAACTCCTTAGGAGTTCTGGGCTAATTCCTTTTCTACACTCCAGTTGACTCCTTACATCACATTCAACCATTCATTTAAAACCATTTCCCTCTTTAGTTCTAAAAAATCATCAGTATCTCACAAAATCATTGCAGTTTTTGAAGTTTCCATTGCTGACCTTTAATATTCTGAGAATATTACAAAAGAAGTAAACGACAAATGAAGTCAATGAGAGGGAGTTTCTATGCAGTTGATGAAACTACAAGAATTAAGAGCTAAATCTTCCTACCGTCTTACAGAAAAGGGGAAGACACATAAAAAATTGTAGTCACAGATTATTCTAAAAAGACAGGAGAGTCAATTAACAAATAAATTACAATTGTCTGTATTTGTATGATTATTATACTTTATTATTATTCAGTTGATAGAATCATTAGAGCATCAGTTGAAATATTTTATGGTATATGTTCCAGTTCTTTACATTCTAAGTTCAAATCCTCTCGAGATCAACTTTGCCTTTTAGAGCCATTAAAATAAAGTATGTCAAGTTCTGAAGAGACTGATGTCACTGACAACCCTTATCTCCAAATGTTTGGCCCCATGCCTATAAAGTATGCTTTAACACAATGAAACATCAGCACTAGATTGACACAGCTAACCTCTAGTTTGGGAGTCTACTGTCCTACCCACTCGGCCATCTCATTACTGGATCACAAAACATGAACCAAATACTTAACTATCATTAGAATTATATTATTATTATTGTATGGATAGACAGAATCAACTGACCACCAAATATAAGGCCCTGGAATAAAGATTCTGAGTTCAAATGCTATCAAGATTAACTTTGCCATTCATTCCTCTGGAGAAATGAGAGTTGATAAAAATACAAGTATCAATAAAAAAAAAACTAGGGCCCAATTAACTGACTAACACCTCCCAACAATTTATGGTCTTGTGCCTATGCTAGAAATTGTTGTAGTTGTTGTTGTTCAGCAGTTTTTAATTGCACACTCCCACTGCATTGAATGTAATTCCATGTACCTTGGGTATAATCAGTATTTTGTTTCTACTGCACTGAAGGTAATGACAATATGTGTACCTAGTTGTTAAAGTTTTTGTATATCAATAAATATTACATATACTACCTAAGAATATATCAAACATTGTCGCACACTGTCTCTGCTGAAAGGATATATAAAATATCCTGGAAACAGCTGTAAGGCCTTTCCTTGATAAAATGTTATGAAATCTATTTACTGCCTTGTTTTTTTTTTTATCTCATTCTGTCAATTTATATATATATATATATATATTCTGCAGTACTCTATGCAATATTTACATGTGTACAATACCTAGTAGGGCTATTTTATGTCTGTTATATGTGCCAGTAAGTCCTGGGATTTTGGTTATGTATTTGTTCTGTGTTTTTTATCATTTCTAAGGCACCTATTATCAAAAAAATTATTTATGTATTCAATCTCAATATTCTGGTTATCTTTGTCATTTTTACTAAAATGAATATTATGATTTTGCTTCCTCTACCTAATATCTATGGCACTCAATACATACACATTTACACATATAAATGTATACATATATATCTCCATATGTGGCATGCACAGACACACATATACATGTACAAGTATGTACACATGGCTCATTAACACGTAAAATCATTAACACAATTTTGATTATATAAATTAACAGAAAAATTATTATCTTTTAATTAAGTTTTGATATTTCAGATATTTTTTGCTAATTTAATTATCATTATTATCATTACTATTATTAATATTATCAATGTTAGGCATTATTATTATTATTATTATTATTATTAAGGTGGTGAGTTAACAGAATTGTTAGCATGCCAGGTAAAATGCTTAGTGGCATGTCATCCATCCTTACATCCGGAGTTCAAACTCCACGAACATTGACTTTGCCTTTCTTCCTTTCAGGGTCAATAAAATAAGTACCAGCGAAGCACTGGGATCAATGTAATCAACTAGCCCCCACCCCCAAAATTTCAGGCCCTGTGCCTATAGTAGAAAGGATTATTACTATTATTATTATGCTCACTATTTTTTCTCCTAGTGTTTTCCACTCTCTCCCCCTTCTCTCTCTCTCTCTCCCTTATCTCTCACACTCATATTCTTTAAACCTTTATTCAGTCAGTCAAATTTGTGATGAAAAATATACAGTGCAGCCAAAAACATATTTCCAATTGGATAAAAGATATATTTAAT
>NC_068996.1:21457654-21459887 GCF_001194135.2 Octopus bimaculoides | reverse complement strand
AGAGGCAACCACACAAACACACACCTACACACATATATCGATTTGTTATCTTATAAATATAATTTGTCTTAACGAACATCACCAAATGGATGGTAGCGAGCTCCTAGAGTGCTTCTGGGCCTCATTAAACGGATGCTACGTTCTTGATTACTGTAGGCATATATATTATCTGGAAGATATCTTTCCCTGGCTGTAGCTGTTGCTGCTAAAGATAGACTTGCTGAAGGAGGTAGAGGGGGAGGAAATGGTGGCCACAGGTGGGGGAAAACCTGGAAATATGGAAGAAAGCCAAGTTCACCAGGATTTGAGGAATTATTAGTGGTAGCAAGAGTAGCATTGTCATTTGTGGCTGTGCTCACAGATGTTCCATTATTGGTCTGGCTAAGGCTGTTACTGTTGTTTCTTTTCGGTTGATTTGGACAGGAATCTTTCAGAACATCACAGCAGACGCATCGAGCATTGTTCAGCTGGTCACTGTCATTTACAGAATTATCAAAGAGCATGCCATCAGAAAGGCGAGAATGGGGCGAATGTTTGGTTGATGATTTATAACAGTCTGACAGCCGCAAACTAAAGTCAGCAGCTCTCTCAGAGAGAGCAGTGCCAGCTGTTTTAATAGTAGCATTTTTATCAGTTGGAGAGGAAGAGGAGGATGAAGTTTGCAATGACTGCAAAGACAATAATGGCAGAACGCTGTCATCCAATGACTTGATGTGGTTATCAGAAGCCCTCCGTTTCAAATATATTTGGCTGTTAATAGGGTTGTTTACTATGTCGTCATGTTTAGAGTTTTTATTAGAGTTTAACTTCTCATTGGCTTCAGTGGAGTGGTGAGTATTACTCCTGCTATTAGCTTCAATCATTTTGATACGTACATCATCCCAGGTTTTCTCAGAAAGTGGTGGAGTTTGTTGTAAAACAACAGGGTTTGCATAGCGATATTTAGAACCGTACATATTGTAAAGATATTCTGTAATTGGGAAACGTGACTGAGTCCTTTGAGCACTGTATGGATTTAATCTTCCATTCTGTTGGACAGCATCACCAATGCTACTGTTTAAAGTTCCACCCTTGAGTCTATTCAAGGGAGTTGATGATGCAAGATCTCCTGCTGGATTCAGCTGAGAGGGTCGGCGCACATAACGATTAAAAGCAGTGTTGGACAACATAAGATCTGGATAGAGTGCAAGGAAGGGGAGGAAATGAGAGTTACTGGAAGACATTGGAGATGAAGACAGGAAAGAATTTGATGCTAATTGAGAAGATCCTGAAAGTGTGGAAGAACGAGATTGGAGAGAGGTATGAGATAGTCCAGCAGCAGCTGCTGCTAAGTGGTCAAGACAGCGTTGCCTGGTTTGTGAGTTTGGCTCCTGCCAAAAGGAAGCTGGTAAGTCTCTTTGTCTAAGAGGTATCGGAGGGTAAGGGTGGTGTTTGTTGTCTGAATAGGACAGGGCTCCATCGATAGATGATGTTGTAAGAAGGGGTGCTGTCATAGACTGTGACTGAGAAAATGATGTCAATGATGGTGGCATTGGAGTGGCTGAAATGGAAGGCACGAGAAATGCAGTATTTCCAGAAGAGGGGAAATTCCGACTGTTCTCAATCATAGTTTCGGCTATTCTATTTGATGGCTCTCCTTGTGCTGCCCTATTGTCAAACCGCAATTCCGATTCGGGTCTCTGCAAAATATAGAAAAATTAACAATAATAATGATGATAATAATAATAATAATAATGATAATAATAATAATAATAATAATAAGTAACAAGAAGAAAACAAAAATATTCTACAAATACAACATTACAGAAAAAGATTTACCTGAGGCAAAAGAAAAGCTAAAGCAAGATATCCTTGCCAAAGCACAAAGGATCCGCTGGTATGAGAAATGCCAACGTTTCTTTGAACAAAACAAACAGTTCAAATCCAACCCCCAAAAATTCTACCAAGAACTGGGAAAAAATAAAATAGACATTACTGCAGCACCAACAGCAGAAGAAGTGGAAGAATTTTGGAAAGAAATATGGTCGGTGAAGGAGCAACCTCAGAATGGACTATTAAAACAACGAACTTAGCACCTGAGCAACTCTGCTTCCCTATAACAACTGAAGAGGTCAGCCAGGCACTGCAAAGACTAAGCAACTGGAAGGCACCTAGGCATGACAAGATCCCCAACTTCTGGTTAAAATACCTGACAGGAATGAACAAAGTACACGGCTTTACCAAGGAAATAAAT
>NC_068996.1:21455513-21457554 GCF_001194135.2 Octopus bimaculoides | reverse complement strand
ACATATATATACATATACATATATATATACATATATATATACACATATATGTATATGTGTATATACACATATACATATCCACATATATATACATATATACGGAATTGGCAGCTAAAACCTTTACTGGCAATAGCTGGCTGTTGTTGTAATTGGCTTCATGTACCTTTGCATCCCGTTTAAGTCCTCCCGCCAAATCACACTCCCTTCCACATGCTTCACAGATATGAATATGAAGATGACACTTGAGACCAACTTTACTGGGGCAGTGTCTTGCACAGACACTGCATGTCAGCGTCATAGGAAGACCCTTACTGTCTGGAAGTGCAACAACGATGTCCTTCCTGACATCCCTCCTTACTTTCTCATGCGCAACTCAAGGTTTCTCAAAAGTAGCTTTCCCCTCATGCACAATCCTTCTCCACCTGCTACGGTCAATAGCTATGCCCTCCCATGTGTCAGGAGAGATGCTAGCATCTCTCAAGGAAACCTTCAGCAAGCCTTTATACCTCTTTGTTGGCTTATGTGGAGGTCATTCTCCTTTAGCTAACTCTTCATAAAAGAGTTGTTTTGGCATCCTTGAATCTTTCATCCTGACCAGATGACCACTCCATCTGAGCCTTTGCTTCAACACAAGAGCTTCTAAACTTTCACACCGAGAGTTTTCCAATATCTCAAGATCACTGATGCGGTCCTCCCACTTAATGCCATAGATCCGTCTGAGACACATCTGATGGAAATGTTCCAGTTGTTTAAGGTGGTAATGATATGTGACTCAGGTCTCGCAGGAATAAAGAAGAGAAGAGAGTACTCACGCCTTGTACACCTTTATCTTTGTCTTCCTGCATATGTCTCGCCGAGCCCAGAGACGCCTTTCTAGCCTTCCGAAAGCATCACTTGCTTTCCTAATTCTGTATGGAATTTCATTGTCCAAATTGCCGTATCTATTAACAGTGCTTTCCAGGTAGACAAACTGATCGACTACACCAAGTCTTCTACCATACACATAGATATTTGGTTCAATATACTGCTTACCAGGGGCAGGATGGTACATGACAGTGGTTTTCTTGAGATTGACTGTCATTCCTAAGGCAGTGCAAGCATCAGAGAATGCATTCAAAATGTGTTGCATATCAATCTCTGTGTGCGCTACTAAATCACAATCATCTGCATACAAAAGGTCTCTTATGATAGAGGTAAATACTTTTGTTTTTGCAGCAAAGCGCCTGATATTAAATATGCTGCCAGAGGTTCGATAATGGATGTAAACACCATATCTACAATTTCTGAACGCAATACAGAAAACCATCGCAAAATATATGACAAAGAATAAAGAGAAAATGGAAAGGTAATTGATAAAATTTTACTAATTATCTCTCCATTTTCTCTTTATTCTGTGTGTATATATATATATATATATATATATATATATATATATATTAGAAAAAATAATAAGGTACTCAGAGATCTGGATGGTTGTACATTTACTAATATGTCACCTGTTTTTAAAAATCATATATTAGCGCTTGCATCTATTCTAGTAGACTCTCCAGATTTAATTTTTCTTGAGAGGATTTGTCTCTTTTTATAGTATTATTGAGTGTGTAGGGGTGGAGAGAGAGATATAGGATAGTAAAAGAGGGTGACAAATGGGGAGAAAGTGAGAGAGAGTGTGTGTGTGTTTTTGTGTATGTGTGTGTGCCTCTGTATCTGAAAGGAGTGTCAATGGGAAAGAGAAGGAAAGAAAGAATGAAGAGTGAAAGAACTGACCAGCTGTAAACACAATTTTCTTTCTTCTTTCTCTCTTCCTTCTTTCTTTCCTTCTCTTTCCCATTGACACTCCTTTCAGATACAGAGGCACACACACATACACAAAAACAGAAACACACACTCTCTCTCACTTTCTCCCCATTCGTCACCCTCTTTTAGTATCCTATATCTCTCTCTCCACCCCTACACACTCAATAATATTATAAAAAGAGACAAATCCTCTCAAGAAAAATTAAATCTGGAGAGTCTACTAGAATAGATGCAAGCGCTAATA
>NC_068996.1:21448167-21454411 GCF_001194135.2 Octopus bimaculoides | reverse complement strand
CCTCAGTCAAGTTCCAGATTATCTTTGCAATTTCAGCTGGTTATACTCAAGATTGCTCCAATCTGGCCAGCCGCAAGGAAAAACTAAGCTAAGAGCACTAGATTCCTTGGAAGAAAGCAGCGAATGTATATGAAAACAAGGACGGAAAAAACCCCAGAGAAATGGTACACAAATACAAATGCAAATAACAGGACATTAACAACAGGTGTCTTTCGACTAAGGACGAATTAATTTTAGCTGGCGTGTGTGGAAGTGAAGCCTTATGGCAGGGACATAAGAGATGACAGGCATAGGGGGGAATATAGATGTTGCACGGATGGTAGTCAAACCAAGAAAGAAAGGTCAAGCTTGGCTGCACACTGATCACTTGGAGAGAGAGGAGAGAGGTAGAGACATATATATAAATATATATATACATATATAAACATATATAAATACACACAAACACACATACACACGCACATATATTCTGAACTCAGATTATAAAGACTTGATTGGGAATGTATGAATATCAAGATGAAATGAAAAATTTGAGAAAGATTTGGTTTCTATTTCTAGAAAACCAAGTAAGTATGTAGAGCTCACTTATTGTCTTGAAGTATATGTTTTGAATCTACTTGCATAATATAGTGATTCCTATAAGTGTGATAGATTGTGTCCAGTTCACCTGGTTGTAAACAGTTAACATGAGGAAGGTAATGCTGCAAGTGTTATAAATTATTGTACAATATGTTATGGTGATAATAAGTATTTAGAATAGTAATAATGTATATGTATTTATAAATTCATTATCATCTTATTACATCATATTAACATTTGACGTTTTGGCACTTCACCACCACTTTTATCACCAACACCAACCACTCTCTCTTCTAAAATGTAAGTAGTTGTATTGTTCCTCTACAGCAAGAAAACCATTCTGTTCTGGTCCTTCATCTCTCAGATATTACTCCTCTCTACTCCTTATTCTCCTAACATATAGTTCCTCACCCTTTTCCTTTTAGGGCCCATAGTCTTGCAAGCTGCATAGCAACTTCACTAGCGGTAATGCCATGGTAAAATACACACAGTACATCTTGTAAAGTGGTTGGTATTAGGAAGGGCATCCAGCCATAGAAACCATGCCAACACTGAGATTGGAGTATCATGTTGTCTTTGATCCCATCGGACCCTGTCAAACTAGCTAAACTATACCAGCATGGAACTTGTACATTAAATGATGATAGTAATGATGATGATGATGATTACATTCAATATACTACATTTCTCTCCCTCTCTTTTTTCTCCGTCAGTTACAATGACGAGGGTCCCAGCTGATCCGATCAACGGAACAGCCTGCTTGTGAAATTAACGTGCAAGTGGCTGAGCACTCCACAGACACGTGTACCCCTAACGTAGTTCTCAGGGAGATTCAGCGTGACACAGAGTGTGACAAAGCTGGCCCTTTGAAATACAGGTACAAATCTTTTTTTTTGCCAGCTGAGTGGACTGGAGCAATGTGAAATAAAGTGTCTTACTTAAGAACACAACACATAGCCAGGAATCGAACTCATGACCTTACGATCATGAGTTGAATGTCCTAATCACTATGCCACATGCCTTCACATATACTACATTAACATATATTAATATGTCTAATCGCCTGTCCGTCTACCACGTAAACAGCACTAAGTCCACTCAGCTGGGTGGTTGGTGCTAGGAAGGGCATCCAGCTGTAAAAATCCTGCCAAAACAGTCACAGAAGGCTGGTGCAGGCTTCTGCTTGGCTGGCTCCTGTCAAACCATCCCACCCATGCCAGCCAGGAAGGCAGAAGTGAAACGATGATGATGATGATGATGATGATGATGATGATGATGAATACATTAGCATATTACGCTTCAGCAACATATATATTAACATATTATGCTATATTAACATATGACTGTTATTGATCAGTTAGGGAACTTCTATGTAAATGCATTGACCTACTTGATATAGCAGACAAATTTTCCTCAGATTACATCAAATGCATTCAACAAAAAGGAAGGACACATTTTGTAATGTAGTCCTAGATACACTTAAAAATCCATGTTAATTGTAGCCAAAATGTCTTTGAACATAAATTTACCCAATTAAGGTCAACCTGGAGCTAAATGACATTAACATAATATTAACATAACATTAACATAATATTCACATATTACAGTATTAATTACAAATTGTTATAATAATAATAATAATAATAATAATAGTAATAATAATAATAACAGCAAAAATCTTTTCTATTATAGGCACAAGGCCTGAAATTTTGGGGGAGGGGGCTAGTCAATTAGATCAACTCTAGGAGCTGCAACAAAACATTTTCCTAAAAAGAAAATAGGATATGGAGGTGAAATATTGCTGTTGACAGTAGGAACACTATATAATTAATAAGTGTTTCATCAATGTGTAGCGATGTATAAATTCATTTTCATTAATAAGTTAGTCAAAGAGATGGAGGTTAATGTACAACAATGTTCCTTCTTAGTGACCTCATATAAAATAATACTAAAAGCTATATTATATTATAGATAATTTATCATTCAGTTAAGCATGCCCACCACCACTTCCACTGCCGCCGCCGCCACCACCACCACCAACAACAACAACAACAACAGGCCTCTAGGTCCTTTTAAGAAACATGCACATAAAGTCTCTCTAAGTCTCACATATTGGTTTCGAATTTTGGCACAAGACCAGTGAGTTCTGAGGAGGGGGTAAGTCGATTACATTGACCCCCTAGTGCCCAACTGGTACTGATCTTATTGGGCCCAAAAGGATGAAAGGCAATGTCAACTTTGGTGGAATCTGAACTAAGAACATAAAGACAGATTAAAATGCACCTAAGCATTTTGCCCAGTGTGCTAACAATCTGTCCTAAAAGTTAGTCTCATATATTACTGACTCAAATATATCCTAATAGCTCCCCTTAGTACACACAAATGTTTCCTCTGATGGTAATCAGTGTACAAAAAAATCTCGTGCAATTTCATTCCCTCCAACAAAAGTATGTGAGACACAACACAAACAGAACAACTAGCTTTTCGTTTACACATTAACTTCCTTTCAGTGCTTGCTCAAAAATGTGCATACAGGCATAGAAATGTGGAGTGCAAATGTGTGTGTATATGTGTGTGTATATATGTGGGTATTGGTGTGTATGTGTGTGCACATATGTGAATATATGAACATGTAAGTTTTAGTGTCTGAATGTTCATGACTATATATTTGAGCACTTCATTCAAATTTGTTCTTCAAACATGTGCATGCTTGTGTTTGTGTGCATGCATGCGTGTGTGCATGCATGCATGCATGCATGCATGCATGTGTGTGTGTGTGTGTGTGTGTGTGTGTGTGTGTGTGTGTGTGTGTGTGTGCGTGTGTGCGTGTGTTAATAACAAAGCAATAATATTTGGATGTTACATAAAATTATCCATTCAGATCTAGTTGAAAGAACAGGCATTTAAATTATTGTGCCTCAGAAGACAAGAAAATTGAAGCCATAATACTTGAGTTCACAAGGCAATAATGGAACATAGGGGCAAATTATTGAAATTAACAGTTAAATGGTCATTAAGTATATGAAGGGAGAGTAAGCAGGAGACCCATCATAGATACTATGAAGTAGATGGGTAAATGAGATATTTCATAGAACTACCAAACTGATGAACCAGAATATAAAAGTAATAGACAAAGTTATAGCTCAATTAATTCAGAAAAGAAACAGAAAGAGTTATAGCTCAATTAATTAGGAAGAGAATAGATGAGATTTAGTTTTGGTTTGTACCAGGACAGGATATCACAGATGCCTTTTTACTAATGAAAGAAATTTAGAAGTTCTTAGCTAAGAGTAAACATCTGTATCTAGCATTTGATAAAATGGTAAAAGCCTTTGACAAGGAACCATGCTCTGTAGTCGGATAGTTACTAAGAAAACTAGAATGAGATCAATGGTCTGTGAGATTCATGCAAGTCATATGCAGAAATGACTTCAGCAAGGTGAGAGTTAACAATGAGCTCAACAAAAACTTTAGTACACAAGTATGTGTTCGTCAGGGCTCAATTCTTAGTCCCCAATTGTTAAGTATATTTCTCCAGACAATAACAAGAATTTAAGACTCATTATCTACAGGAACAACTACACATTGATGTGTTAGTTCTCATAGCTGTCAAAGAATTAGAAAAGAAGTCCCAAACATGGAAGCAAAGTAAGGTATAATGAGTGTAGCAAATACCCAGTCAAAGTGATGGGATACCAGCTTGAAAATCATTGGGTAAGTCTGGAATCTGAAGAACTGATGATACTCTTTGTTGGCAAAAAATCAGTCAATAGGAAAATTCAAAGTAGGTAAAGATAGATTTACTTACTTCTAACCCAAGCAACAGCACTACTTTCCTCTCTTTTTGTCATATTCAAAAAAGGGACATAGCTAAAAACATTAGACCCTACACTTCTCACAAAGATGCAACTTAATGTTAAACTTTCCTGTGGCTGTGTGATAAGAAGCTGGCTTTCCAACCACATGGTTCTGGGTTCAGTCCCACCAAGTGGCAAGTGTCTTCTATAGCCTTGGGCCGACCAAAGCCTTGAGAGTGGATTTGGTAGATGGGAATTGAAAGAAGCCCATCTCATAACTATCTATCTCAATGTGTATATGTCTTTCTGTCTGTGTTTGTCCCCTCCCACAGCTTGACAACCGGTGTTGGTGTGTTTATGTCCCTGTAACTTAGCAGTTCAGCAAAAGACATTAAGAGAATAAGTATCAGGCTTAACAAAAAAATAACTAGTGGGGTCAGTTCATTCAACTAAAAATTCTTCAAGGTGGTGCCTCAGCATGGCCACATTCTAACAACTGAAACAAGTAAAAGATGAAAGATAAAGATCCTAGTTCAATGGTTTGTGTCCCATCATTGTATTCTGCTGTTTTGACCATACCAGAGCACTGCCTTGAAGAATTTTAGGTACTTAATACTGTTCATTAAACCTGGTACTTATTCTATTGGACTCTTTTACTGAACTACTAATTTATGGGGATGTAAAAACACCAATACCAGTTGCCAAGTGATAGTGTGTGTGTAGGGGGGAACAGAAGCACAGACACTCACACACACACACACACACACACACACACACACACACACACACACACACACACACACACACACACACACACACACATATACAATGGGCTACTTTCAGTCTCCATGTGAGAAATCCACTTAGAAAATTTTGGTCAGTCTGAGACTATAGTAAAAGACTCTTGCCCAAAGTTCCACACAGTGGGACTAAACCTAGAACCATGTGGTTGGAAAGCAAACTTCTTATCAAACAGCCATGCCTGTGCCTGTATGAAGAGTAAAAGGTCACTTATTGTTACTATAGATACCATTTGGTACCACATGGTATGTATCATCTTATTAAATAGACATTGTCTCCTTGTGATCCTGCATTATTTTTATGTACACATTTAACTTAACAGTAAATAGATATCATGTGGAAATACAATTTATGATATCTTACCAAGCCTTGGGAGGGGGAGGTGGTTGTTGGAGTCATCATCCAATCAGGGATGCTACTGCTGGAGGCACAACCAGGTTCTGAAGCTCATAGCAGACAATGTCCAAAGCATCTCTGCCCAACAAATTTATCAGCATCATCAAGGCAGGCATGAAGAAGATGCCAGTTTCTAGGTCTGCCTTCTTGGGCCCATTTGCAACAGTAAAAGATTGAGAGCCGAAAGTTGACCTAGGGAAGCAGCTGATGTGCTTAGAAACTTTTGCTGCAATGGCATTAAGGCCAGATATGGTGCTGGCCACGGAAGCATTCAAGCAGGTGGATCTGATAGAACTTTCCATTCCATGGGGAGACCACACTGAGTAGACAAATAAGAGCAAAAGAATGAATTATACTGAGTTGGTGAAGTTATGCTAGTGTAATGGGTGTCAAGCAAGGTGTGATCCCACCAAGGTGGAATGCAGAAAGTTTTGCAGATCAGTCTCCCTGCAGGGCTTACAACATGCTTGACATCACAAGAGCAAGTAGGTGGAAGGCCATCAAATTGGCTGTAGAGGCAGCAGAGGTTGCCTCAAGGTAGCTGGAAACCTTGGAATGGGGTAGTGTTAAGTGGATACAAGCTGTGGCATCATCAACCATAGCTGGGTTACCTGGAGAGGGTGTCTGATGTTAAAAGACCTAAAACACTTAATGATTCCAAAAAACATCAC
>NC_068996.1:21443691-21448157 GCF_001194135.2 Octopus bimaculoides | reverse complement strand
GTTACCTGGAGAGGGTGTCTGATGTTAAAAGACCTAAAACACTTAATGATTCCAAAAAACATCACCGATATGATCAGGTGCATCACATACATAGAGTATGTATGTATATCCTTATTCAGTTTTATTTCAAGATTTCTTGCCAATAGAAAAAGAGCTGGTTTCTAACTGAGATCCAAGGCTCCTTCATTGGAATTTCAACATCAACAACAGGGTATGTATGTATGTGTGTGTGTGTGTCTGTATGTAATGTGCAGATTTGAATGTTTAATTTTATGTACGTCTTCTAATGCATATCTAGACATGTTCATATATACTTAAATAATAAATTTCTGGAAAGTTTTACAGATTTTTACAGTTCCAGTGACGGCTTGGATCTGTAGTCTTCAAATCAGCTTTCTCCTTTCTGGTTTTGAGAAGACTAATTTCTTAAGCTTGGTATTGAGGCAGTGTGTTACATATCGCAGGGCCCCAATAATTTCAAGTATAAACCTGAACTTGTAATTTGGATAGAGTAACTGCAGATTTCTCAATAGTTCAGCGTAGGTGTTCTCTTTTTCATTGATTTTCAGCTTTATGTTAACATCCATTGGGCAGCTGATTTCCACAACTGTACACAATTTCTCTTCTCTATTCGAAATCATTATATCGGGTCTATTGTGTTTACATTTTATTGAGGTCTTCACTGAGACATTCCACCAGTATTACTTTTTAATTATGAGTGGTTATGGCTTCTACCATATTGTGGGTTCTTATTTCTTTGTCCTCGGGTTTACCCTTCCAATGGATTTCATTATAGAGTGTCGTAGCTACAACGTCATGTCTCATTTGTAGATAATACCATGATGACATTTTCAGACAACTGCTTATGATGTGGGTGATATCTTTAGTGTTAACTCCACATAGTCTGCGTCAGTTGTCACATTTTACTGCTTTTCTTGCATCTTTGTCCCTTTTGTGCATCAGGTATTTGGTTGATATTTCCTGTTTCTGAATTAAAAACGTATGCCCTTCAAAGTGGGAGGTAGTAATCCGGTTGTTGGTCCATAATAGACTGCTTTGATGATGAATGTTACTATCATCTCAGAGCTTTCTACTAACATATCCATGCATGTATGTATGTACATATGTATGTATTTAGGCTAACAAATACTTGTATATTAGTCTTTGTTTAGTGGATCATATTGATAGTTTATATTTCAGTGAATTTCTTAGCAAGTATTGTATATGAAAATGCCTTACATAATGAATATATATATATATTATGAGTTACAAACCCCACAAGTATTTTAGATTTGTTGGTATATCTGTGTCTACTAATCTGTGCCCTTAAAAAAAAATGTATGTATATTCTTTTCGTTTATGTGTTTATATAGTCACTATTGTCAGTGTTCTCATTCACATAAGCAGAAACAGTGCATATGTGCACTTAAATGATGGCCATTACAAATGTCTATGTGCATGTGTGTGTGTGTGTGTGTGTGTGTAATATTATAGTGATAGTTAGTGTAAATCCCAGCTGTTTCCGCTTGAAGTACATCTGCTTATTCTATTATTACAATCAATACGCATCTATGGTTGCTGATGTATTTTTATCAAAATATATATTAAATTTGAGAATTATGAAGATATTATTTGCAGACAGGAAACTGGAAGTTTTTTTTTAATATTATTTATTCTCAGTTACACGTGTTTCATTTGCTAAATAAGAATTACAAAGGTTTACATGTTAGATACATGTGTAAGGAATTTCGTATTAGTAGTTCTTCAGAAAGAGTAAGAAATTTATAATTATAAATTGTTTTCTATCTATCTATCTATCTATCTAAATATATGTGCTTACTCCGGTGTATCTAAATATATATATATATATATAGATATATACATACATATATATAGAGATAAATACATACATACATAGATATATACATACATACATATATACATACATACATATATATATATATATATACACACACACACACACACACATACACACACACATATATATATATATACACACACACACACACATATATATATATATATATATATATATATATATATATATATATATATATATATATACACACACATAGATAGATAGATAGATAGATAGATAGATAGATAAGGTTCATGTAGATTATCATCATCCAGTTTGCTTCCTGTGGAGTGGTTTAGTTACTACTATACTTAGTAGTATGACTAGTTATGATATATGAAGCAAATGTAGAAGAAATTATGATAAACATAAGTTTATATTATTTGTTCCCTATGTACATGGCACCAGAGTGGTTGTTTGGAACTTATGCATTGGATGTCCCAATGTTCAGCATTGTTCTCATACAAGTGTTTGATGCATAAAAGCACACACATAAACGAGAATTATTTGTCATGTGATTTTGGTCTACTGGTCTACTGGGAAGCACTGGTCACTACTTGTTGGTTTGCTACAATATATAGAACATCAGGTGGAGGCGCAATGGCCCAGTGGTTAAGGCAGCAGACTCACGGTCATAGGATCGCGGTTTCGATTCCCAGACCGGGCGTTGTGAGTGTTTATTGAGCGAAAACACCTAAAGCTCCACAAGGCTCCGGCAGGGAATGGTGGCGAATCCTGCTGTACTCTTCCACCACAACTTTCTCTCACTCTTACTTCCTGTTTCTGTTGTGCCTGTAATTCAAAGGGTCAGCCTTGTCACACTGTGTCACGCTGAATATCCCTGAGAACTACGTTAAGGGTACACGTGTCTGTGGAGTGCTCAGCCACTTGCACGTTAATTTCACGAGCAGGCTGTTCTGTTGATTGGATCAACTGGAACCCTTGATGTCGTAAGCGACGGAGTGCCAACAACAACAGCATAGAACATCTGCACCTTTTCAGATACTGATGTTGTAAATAGCCAACAGGCTTATTGAGAAGTTCTCTCAAGGTTAATCACACAGTATTCGGTGTTCTAACAAGGCATCCATGTTAAGTTGGATATGAAGATTACTTTTTGGCATTAATACTGCTTCCAATGCTAATAAATAATTCTTAATAAGCCTGCTAGCTTTTTGTGACATCAGTGTCTGAAAAGAAGCTGAAATTCTATATATGATAGCAAGATTTGACTGGCATGCAGTGACTAAACACTTCTCAGTGATGAATTCTAGTAGAATGAAGTCATGTGATATGGGAATTCCAGTGCTCATGGCAGACAATTCTTGTCTGCTACAATTTATGTGTGTGCTTTTATGCACTAAGTGCCTGTATGTGAGGATCTTTCAAAGCTAATAACAATATTTGGTGTTCTAACAAGGTAACCATGTTTAGTTGGATATAAAGATTACTTTTTAGTATTAACACTGCTTCCATTGCTAATGATTAAAGCATAGACACTCACACACACATATATATAAGCACACATATGTCATGGTAGTGAGTACTGATTTTCTTCACTACTTCAGCGAGTGACAACCCTGCCTGATATGAGTCCCGGGCTCAGCTGGCTCCAGCTGACAGTACCCAGTATGGGTCCCTATCCAGGGTTACGGAAAGGAAACAACCTTCAAAGAAATCTGGAGCAGAGCCCTGTAGGTGATTTAGTGTTTGACTCAACACTCTTCCGGCAGCTCCTGCAACCAAGCTGGTGCCAAACATAATGCTCTGCACTCCTTTGGACTTCGTCACTAAGGTCGAGAGAGGAATCTTCATGATTGGGCTACCCAGGATTTTCTTACATCTAGCCAAGGCCTGCGCAAAACTGGAGAGGACATGAAATGTAAAAACCAGACTGGATTAGTTTATGCGCAACTCCCGAGACAAAAGGATGCCAACAACATATTTGTACAGTGTATGTACATGTATGAGTATACCTGTTGGTGATAGAGTACCAATCAGCTGAGTGGCCTTTCTCTGGATACAATCTAGGATGTCGGTGTGGCTACCAGCAGCACCATCCCAGGTGTGAGAGTAGTGCTGCACCGTTGGGCCTCAACTGATCATTGTAGAATCTCAACAGCTGTTAGGAAATGAAATGTTTCCTGACACAAATGAGAAGAACTAGTCTTTAGTATGCTGGTGATGTTAAAGATGTGCTTTTACTAGGAGAAACCTTCAGTGATAATGAGGTACAGTGTTTGGAACAACCGTGAGGGCTCAGCTGGTATGATAATGTATTTTTTATGAGTAGAGTTGGAGTGGGGGTGAGTCAAGGTTGGCATGGGTACAACAGGGGGATGCTCTTAAAGTCTCTTATTAAGGAATCAGTGCAGGCTTGGTGTGTGGTGTCTTACCATGTGGATGTATATTTGTAAAGGTCAGGAAAGAATGACATATACAGGAAGGCAGATACAGATATATACAAATACACACACACACACACATTTGTGTGTGTGTTGTGTGTGCACGCACGTGTCTGCGCATGTTTGTGTGTGTGCATTTGTATGTACATATATATATATATATATATATATATATATATATA
>NC_068996.1:21440899-21443681 GCF_001194135.2 Octopus bimaculoides | reverse complement strand
TATATATATATATATATATATATATATATATATATATTTATGTACATTCACAATCTGGAGTTTGAATCAATACAAGAAACATTGAAAATTTCAGAATTATCAAGAAAAATGAAAGATACAAATATGTTAAGTAAGCCAAAATTGATTATCAAAGAAAAGTAGATTTTATGTTATATGATAATAGAAATTGCTGAATCCATTACATACATAAAAATCACAGAAACACTATTTCAAAAGCAATTCACTGTTAAATATGAATGTCATTCTGTTTAAACTGATTTCTGAATATTCTAAGTGAAGGCGTGTGGTTTAGTGGTTAGGGAATTTGGCTCACGATCGTAAGGTCGTGAGTTCAATTCCCGGCGACGTGTTCTGTCCTTGGGCAAGACACTTTATTTCACGTTGCTCCAGTCCAGTCAGCTGGCAAAAATGTGTAGTAACTGAATCTCCCCCGAGAACTACGTTAGGGGTACACGTGTTTGTGGAATGCTCAGCCACTTGCACGTTAATTTCACAAGCAAGCTGTTCTGTTGATCGTATCAGCTGGGACCCTTGTCGTCGTAACCGACGGATTGATATTCTATAATTTCTGATTATTGACCACTTTTCAGAAAGATTATTGAGGTCAACTTTGACTTCCAGCCTTTTGTGGTCAATAAAATAAGTACCAGTTGAGGACTGGGGTTTATTCAATCAATTGACCACCGCCCTTAAATTTGCTGGACACATGCTAAAATTTGAACCCATTATTATCAATGATATATCCCACATCTACATACATGCATGAGTGTGTGCATGCATGTACATGTGTTTATTTAAATTCCAAACATATACAATATATTAGTATTTATATTCACACCTATATATCATTTTATATATGTGTATGAATCGGCACATGTATACACATATGCATATACACAAATTCATGTATACATATGCGCGCACACACACACACACACACATACATGCATATATAGACATGGAAGCACACACATATACATATACACATATGTACATGCATATATATGCATATACATACACATAAACTTATACATATATAAATATACACACACACAAATACATATATAAATATATACACACACATATACATATATAGATATACACATATACATATACACACATATACACATATACATATATAAATATACACATACACACATACATATATAAATATATATATATATAAACACACATACATATATAAATATATACACACAGACTCGGGCCGACCAAAGCCTTGTGAGTGGATTTGGTAGACAGAAACTGAAAAAAGCCCATTGTATATATATATATATATGTATGTGTGTATGTTTGTGTCTGTGTTTGTCCTCCACCATTGCTTGACAACTGATGCTGATGAGTTCTGGTGTGTTTACGTCACTGTAATTTAGCAGTTCAGCAAAGTAGACCGATAGAATAAGTACTAGGCTTATAAAGAATAAGTTCTGGGATCGATTTGTTTGACTAAAGTTGGTGCTCCAGCATGGCCAGTCAAATGACAGAAACAAATAAAAGAGTATAAGAGTATCCACACACACACACACATATATAAATGCACATATACATATATAAATATATATACACACATACATATATAAATACACATAAATGTACACTCACACATACATATAAATATACACACATACATATAAATATACACACACCTCTGCACACATATAAACATGCATACATATATAAACACACACACACACAAACACATATAATTACACACATACACATAAATGCACACACACACACAAATATAATACACACACATATAAATACACACATACACATATAAATCACACACACACACACATATATATTGGGTTGGAAGAAAAGCACTTTTCAGTTGGTGATGTTTAATCATGTGATGTGTTTTATCACGTGACAGGAACATATGACATATTTTCTGAAAGAGATCTCAATGCATTTTTCTATTTGAATTTTGTGTGGATTATTTACTTCTACTGTTCTTGCAATAATGTTCCTTTATTTTCAGAAAGGTAAAAATGCTGCACAAACAGCCAAGAAGTTATATATTGTTTATGGAGATGGTGTCATAGCTGAAAGTACTGTTTGTAAGTGGTTTGTTAGGTTTAGAACCAAACACATTGACCTGGAAGATCGTGAACGTTCCAACAGGCCTATAGTTGTTGATAACGAACAAATTGAGACTTTAATAGAAAATAATCCGTATCACATAATGCAAGACATTATGGAGATTCTCCACATATCTCATGCAAGACATTATAAAGCATTTAAAACCACTCGGTTACGTAAATTGCTATGATGTTTGAGTGCCTCATAACTTAATGGAAAAAAAGGGAGTAAAGTGCATTTTCATCTGTGATTCTCTGCTCAGGTGAAACAAAAATTATTCATTTTTGAAAACAATGATTATATATGATGAGGGATGGATTATTTACAACAGCATAAAATGAAAAAGGTCCTGGGGGAAAATAAGACGAACCACCATCACTCTCTCCAAAAGCTGGTTTATATCCGAAGAAGGTGATGCTCAGTAATCTGGTGGGACTGGAGGGGCATTGCATATTCTGAGCTACTTCCACAAAATCAGACGTTAAATTCGGACTATTATTGTTCCCAATTAGACCGATTAAAGAATTGGCCAACTGAAAGGGTGTAGTCTTACATCAGGACAATGCCAGACTGCATGTTTCTTTGTAGACCCAGCAGAAATGTGTGCAGCTTCGGTGGGATGTCCTACCCCCACCCACTGTACTCACCTGATCTTTGC
>NC_068996.1:21433905-21440889 GCF_001194135.2 Octopus bimaculoides | reverse complement strand
CCTTGCAAAATTCTCTTAATGGGAGGAACTTTCATATTTTGAAAGGGTGTAAAAACCACTTAGTCCTGTTCATGACCCAGAAAGATGTGAAGTTCTGGGAGGATGGGATCATGAAGCTGCCCCAAAGATGGTGAAAGGTAGTGGAACAAAACGGGAAATATGTGCTTGAGTAAAGATATGTACAACTATCTAAATATTGCTAATGAATTTGACTTTGAAAATGCTACAAGCTTTTTTACCAGCCCGACACACACACCGACACACACACACACACACACACCGACACCCACACACACACACACACATAAATGTATTTATAATTTTTCAATGTGTACGAATAAAAAGGAAAAAAACATATATACACATCAAACACACCTAAAGATTTGGGTTTGAATGTGGAGCAAAGAATCTTGTTTTACAACCATGTAGTTTCAAGTTCAGTCCCCACTAAGTAGCACTTTAGCACCTTGGTCAACCAATGCTATGTGAGGGAATTTGACGGATGGAAACTGTGGAGAAGCCTATCAACACATTATCATTATCGTCGTCATCATCATTTAACATCTGTTATCCATGTCAAGATGAGTCAGAAAGTTTGATAGGATCCAGTGAGCCATGGGGCTATGCTAGACTCTAGTGTCAGCTTTGACATGGCTTCTATTGATGTTGCCGTGCAGCTTGCAAGATTACAAACCCAGTGTATGCATGGGGACAACTTTATGCTAGGAAAGTAGGGAATAGTAAGAGATATGAGGGAAAGAGGCCTGAGCAGAACAAGTTTTTTTGCAGAGGAGCTAAGCTACATGGTTACTCACAAGTGATTGGTTGGAGGGTAGTGATCAGGTGGTGATTGGGTAAAGCTGGAAAGTGATATAAGAGGTGGTGAGGTGTTGGAGTGGACCTTCAAGGTTGAGGGTTTTCCTAATGCCAACCACTTTAACCCTTTAACATTCAGATTACTCTGTGAAATGTAATGCTTATTTATTCAAATTGGTTTGACTAAACCATGTATTATCTCATAGCTTCAAGATTTCAATGATGTGATTTTTAGAATGACATTGTATGGTAGGTGTGAGAGGCTGAATCTGGCTGGTAGAATATATCGGCTAGATATGTCCAGTTTAAATGCTAAAGAGTTAAAGTGTGTATGGGTGCCTTTTCCATGCCACCAGCATTAGTGGGGTTACAAAAGTAACTTACAACACAAAAAATGAACATGGAAAAAGAAAACAAAACTATGACTGATGGGGGTTAAGTATTTGAGAGGGGAAGGATAGATTTATGCCAAGTGTTGGAAGGCTAAAGCATGATAGAGGGACAAGCACAGGTGTTTTGCAATAGAGGTAATAGATGGCTCTACACTACGTTATATAAATATGTGAGCGTGTGTAATGTATGTGTGCGTGTAAGTGTGTGTGTGTGTGTGTGTGTCTGCCACCAGCACTTGACAATCACTATATTATGTTCCCATAATATAGTGATTTGGTAAAAGAGTCTAATAGAATAAGTATCAGAATTTAAAAAGTATTTAAGCACGGGGTTCAGCTTGTTTTGACTAAACCCTCAGGTTATGATGGTTACAGTCCAAAGTTAGTAAAAGATAAAAGATATATACATGCATACAATATATAACAGGAGTGGCCAAACTGTTAATATATGTGGCTCGTAAGACAGCAAGCTGGAAGAATAGTTATTATGCCAGGTGAAATGCTTAGTGCTATTTCATTCATTTTTATGTTCTAAGTTCAAATTTTGATGAGGTCGACTTTGCCTTTCTTCCTTTTGGCGGGGGGTCAATAAAATAAGTACCAATTGAGTACTGGGGTCGATGCAATTGACTTACCCACTCCCCTGAAATTGTTAGCCTTGTGCCGAAATTTAAAATCAATATGTGAGGGAATTTGACGGATGGAAACTGTGGAGAAGCCTATCAATATATTGGCTGAGCTCTCGTTTTTATTATCACAATTAAATAGGTAAAATAATTCCAGCTTTAGTATCATCTAGTGTGTGTGAATTGATACCAGCAGTGTAGTGCTGTGGGGTGGAGGCGCAATGGACCAGTGGTTAGGGCAGCAGACTCGCGGTTTCGATTCCCAGACTGGGCGTTGTGAGTGTTTATTGAGCGAAAACACCTAAAGCTCCACAAGGCTCCGGCAGGGGATGGTGGTGAACCCTGCTGTACTCTTTCACCACAACTTTCTCTCACTCTTACTTCCTGTTTCTGTTGTGCCTGTAATTCAAAGGGTCAGCCTTGTCACACTGTGTCACGCTGAATATCCCCGAGAACTACGTTAAGGGTACACGTGTCTGTGGAGTGCTCAGCCACTTGCACGTTAATTTCACGGGCAGGCTGTTCCATTGATCAGATAAACTGGAACCCTTGATGTCATAAGCGATGGAGTGCCAACAAGTGTTGTGGGAATGGCTTTTCTTATTTTTGTGGGAAATAAACCCAAATATAAAATTGCAATTTTTAATTTCTATCTCTTCTACTTTAGTTTTTTCTATTCTCTGACTTTCTCACCATGTTTCCCATTGAAGTTGTAATCAGGGCTGTGGAGTCGAAACAAAATACTTCAACTCCGACTCTGATCCTATAGGCACCTCCAACTCCTCTTTATGTAATGAAGTGATTGTGGTCTACATATCTCATAAAGCATATGCATACGCTTGTACGTTAAGTAGGCCTATATGTTATAACTGGTTTATATTAAAGAATAAAGACATTGTGAGTCAGAGTTGGTATAGTTTTACTGACTCCGACTCAGACTCTACAGCCCTGGTTGTAACCAGTAGGTATATAAGGATATGTCATTGGCATATAGAATGTTATTTTCAACACTCTCTTTCAAAACATGCTGGAGTATGTCATACATGACTGAAACTGATAACAAATGAGAAAATTTATTCGATGTCTTTTCTTTATCTTTCACTACTTGTCACACTTCTCTTTCTCCCAATGACCACAGTCACATTATCTGCTTTGAATAATATCGATGTCGTTTATTAATCCAATAATTTATATTATTTTACTACGTAATGGTGTCTACCCCACCCCACCAATACAGCAATGAGCAACAGAAACAATTATAAATGATAATGCAGTAAGGAAGGCATTGTTCTTTAGTGCTGAGAGGTTGAAATGGTGGGAGCAGAAAGATTAAAGGAATTTAAGGTCAGCAAGAGTTACAGAAGAATATCAGAAGACTGAACTCATGGGTAAGAGGCTCAAATATTCGAGGTGAAGATTAAACCTCTGTACCATATCTGCCATATGTCTCTTAGTCATTACAAAGTCAGCAACTTGAAATGCAACTATGAAACAAATCACAAAATTCTTTGCACATCTACAATTAAACTGTTAGCCAGCAGACACTGTCCAGCAGGAAGCCAATACAACAAGTGAAGCCAGTTTTGTTATATCATGGAACATTGCTTATGCTAAACACCCATTTTTTTAAGGAGGATATAGCTGATGTTGCTACAGTGTTCGGTCCAAATAACACAAAACTTCAATGACTAATAGCACAAACACTAGTTTCATGTCACACTACAGAGTGGTGTATCTCTCAGATCAGTGCTGATTTTGTAAACAAAATGATTTTAAAACACTCCTTTGCATTCAGTTTAGCTATTGACAAAACAACTGACACACAAGACAACCTCCAACTGGCAGTATTTGTTCATTATGTTTCTGCTGAAGTAGCTGTGATAGAAGAGATAGAAGAGATTTTGGATTCGGTGTAATTAAAAGAAACAACTTGTGGTGTTGATATAAAAAATGCACTTGGCAGAGCCTTAACAAATGCTGGTGTTCCACTGAATAAACTTGTCAGTGTTACAATAGATGAAGTTCTTGCAATGGTGGGGGAAATGCAAGATTAACTGCAATTATGAAAAGTGATTCCAGTTTTCCAGAGTTCTTCCTTGTTCACTGTATTATTCATATATGGAAATTCAAGATAAACCTGAAACCCAATGATAAATCTTTTGTCTTGAGTATGTTTGGGGACCTGCTGGTGCCTATTATTATCTTCCATAAAGAAAAACCCTGTTCTCAACTAGAAAATAATGAATAGATGCAAGGTCTTATGTTCTTTACTGATAAAATGAATCATCTACAAACTCTCAACTTGGCACTCCTGGGGAAGGATAAGATTACTTCTGATCTTACACAGATTAGTTTTCAATTATCAGAGTAAAATAAAAGCTTTTCAGAGAGACATATTGTCAAGAAATTTCAGTCACTTTCCCAATCTCAAAAGAAGAGTAAATATTGCTATAAAAGACCATAAACTGGAAGAATACAAATATAAATTACAGGGATTGTTTGTAAATTTCCTAATCAGATTTGAAGACTTGCAGAAGATGAAATCCTGATTCATCTCTCTTCCAAATCCATTCATGGCTGATGTAGTCAATGATGGTTGTCGACTTCTCTAATCTCTAGTTATGGAATCATCTGTTGTGAAGATGGAAATAATGGAGTTACAGGAGGACCTGTGTCTAAAGATGGTCCATAAATCCCAGTCCACAACTGAATTCTGGAAAAGTTCCAGGAATAAAATATCCTGAACTGAAGGAAACTAGTGTGCAATTCATTTCAGTTTTCAGCACAACATACTACTGTGAATCACTGTACTCTTTAATAAAGTTTGTGAAATCAGAGCATCATGCAAACTTTACAAACCATCAACTAACGGAACTTGTATGCTTTTATAATATATAAGCCAAATTTTCAACAACTTACAGCCAAGATGGGAATCCACAAAACTTCTACTCGCAGTAAATAGCAGCTTTCATAGTCTGATATGAGTTGCATCATCTGTTTGTATCAAGTACTCTCTGACAGATTTGTGGTTGAGCCAGTTGAGGCGCATGTGTGTATCATCATCATCATCGTCATCATTTAATGTCTGTTTTCCACGCAAACATGGGTAGGACAGTTTGACAGGAGCTGGCAAGTTAGAAGACTGCACCAAACTCTGATGTTTGTTTTGGCATGGTCTCAGTGGCTGGATGCCCTTCCTGACACCAACCACTATTAAGGTCACCAAATAACTTGCAGGAAAAGACACCCTCAAATGAGGGAAGTAGTATTGAGGGACAGAAAGGTGGCTTGCATTAGAAGAGAAAAATGGCTACCTCAATGGAGAGAGAAAGAGGAGAGACGAATGAAGAAGTGATGGAGAGGGAGAAGGAGCCAAACACCCAACTTACAGGGAGGTGTATATAGTAAATTAGACCAGTTGGAGAGGGTGAGTGGGTGGATGAATTCACAAAATTTTGAAAGGAGAGTGAGAGACAGAGGTAGGGGGACGTAATGAGTGGGCACTAGTAGAGAGAGGGGGGTATTAGGAAGATATGTTGCGCAAAAAAGATTTAACAGTGACATAATGGTATAAATATAAATATATGCATATATATATATATATATATATATATATATATATATATATATGCATGACAACCCAACTTCCTTTCTCCTCAAGAACCCACCACCACCGTTACTCACCACCTCCCAAGCTGCAGTTCTTCCTTGATTCCATTTTTCTTACTATCTAGAGCCACTTAACTTGCTATTCATCCTTCATCCACTAATAATGATCTCAAGCAATACTTCCATTGATCACCCAGCATCTCTCTCTACTAGTGAATCCTCCCTTTCTACACCACCATTCTTCTCACCTTCTTCATACACTGCACTTGCCTCTCTCTCTCGCTCTTTCAATCTTCCCCCCAGCCACTCCTGCAACCTACTCAATGTCTCATCTCTCTTTCATCTTCCTGTTTACTGTATCATGATTTCTATTCTGCTATTCCATACTTATCAGGCATTCCTCCACACCCAGAACCTTGAAAGCCCATTCTAACACCTCATCACCTCTTATATCACTTTCCATCTCTACCCAATCACCACCTGATCACTATCTCCCAACCAATCACTTCATCTGCTCTTCAAAAATGTGAGTAACCATGTAGCTTAGCTCCTCTACAAAAAACCCTGTTCTGCTCTGGCCTCTATCTCTCATACATCTTACTACTCCTTACTCTCCTAGCATAAAGTTTTCCTCATGCATACAACGGGTTTGCAGTCTTGCAAATTGCATGGCAACAGCAGTAGTGTGGGTGGTACAAAAAGTGCACCAAGTGCAGGCTGTAAAGTGATTTAGTATCAGATAGGGCATACAGCTGCAGAATCTATGCTAAACTATGCCAAACATACACTGAAATATGATGCAGTCCTTGGGCACATCATCATCGTTCGTTCAACATCCGCTTTCCATGGTAGCATGGGTTGGATGATTTGATTGAGGACTGGTGAAACCAGATGGCTACACCAGGCTCCAATCTGATTTGGCAGAGTTTCTACAGCTGGATGCCCTTCCTAACGCCAACCACTCAGAGAGTGTAGTGGGTGCTTTTACATGTCACCCGCACGAAGGCCAGTCAGGTGGTACTGGCAACGGCCATGCTCAAAATGGTGTATTTTATGTGCCACCCACACAAGAGCCAGTCCAGGGGCACTGGCAACGATCTCGCTCGAAAATCTGCTCGTCTGTTAAGGCATGGCACAACAGACATTAAAATTATGTATATTTGTATATATAAGACCTTCGTACATTGGGCCTCATCGAGGCGATGGCTACTGACCGAGACCTTTGGAAATGTGCTGTGCGTGAGAAGACCCGGCAAGCCAAGTAAGATCGTTGCCAGTGCCCCTGGACTGGCTCTTGTGCGGGTGGCACATGAGATGCACCATTTTGAGCGTGGCCGTTGCCAGTACCGCCTGACTGGCTCCCGTAGGATTTTCGAGTGAGATCGTTGCCAGTGCCCCTGGACTGGCTTGTGCGGGTGGCACATAAAAGACACCATTTCGAGCGTGGCCGTTTTCGTGCGGCTGACACGTAAAAGCACCCACTACACTCTCTGAGTGGTTGGCGTTAGGAAGGGCATCCAGCTGTAGAAACTCTGCCAAAT
>NC_068996.1:21428142-21433468 GCF_001194135.2 Octopus bimaculoides | reverse complement strand
ATATATATATATATATATAGTTTTAGGGAAAAGAACCAAGGTTCATGAACTCATCAATGAAAATCCACTGTCACATATAGAAAAATTAATAAGTAAAAGCACAATTAATGAGTATAATATAATACAAAGTAAATATGAAATTATTGTTGTATTTTGACCTGACGATTAGCTATATTTTACTCTGTAAAGCTTAATTTAATCTTAATTTTTTATAAATTGATTTTAATTGAGTTTTTACCTGTAATTTTGGATTTTGTCCCAAATATTATCATTATTATTATATATATATCGTTGCCAATGCCCCTGGACTGGCTTGTGCGGGTGGCACATAAAAGACACCATTTCGAGCGTGGCCGTTTTCGTGCGGGTGACACGTAAAAGCACCCACTACACTCTCTGAGTGGTTGGCGTTAGGAAGGGCATCCAGCTGTAGAAACTCTGCCAAATTAGACTGGAGCCTGGTGTTGCCATCCGGTTTCACCAGTCCTCAGTCAAATCGTCCAACCCATGCTAGCATGGAAAGCGGACGTTAAACGATGATGATGATGATGATGATGATATATATATATATATATATATATATACAGGCATCAAACATCTCTAACACTCATCCATCTATTGCTCATACCACTGTCACCCATACCTTTGTCTCTCTTGTTTATGCTTTTTGTAACCAAACACATACTCGTCAATCACTCACTCCCTCCTCTTACCACTCACACTGAATTATGTGGTCAGTATGACCATCTATGTTCCATTTACTATGGCCACGCAACTACTCTCATCATACAACCCCTCCATCTACTTCACCACCTACATGTAAATTACTACATTGGAAAACTTGTGCTCAGTTTATTTCAGCTTCACCCCCTTCTCTAGTCATTACCACATGTGACTTTGTCAGCATACCCATTCCTTTTCTCTCAGGCCTCTGGCATCTCTCTGTCATCACTATCCACTGGGCCACATAACCTTCTGTTACCTCCCTACCATTTCAGTTACACTGCCTTAAATATACATACCTTAAAATAGTGAGTACCCCTATCACATATTCCTTGTTCTTGCCTCTATCACTCATGCTTCTTACTCTAGAAAGAGATGAATGAGAATGCTGGTGCGACAAAAAAGTGCCCAGTACACCCTGTAAAGTGATTGCTGCTATAAAGAAGCCAGACCAAAAGGAAATACAAGCGAGGTGAAGTATCCTTGTGTCATTTAGATGGACAGACCCATTCAGCATAGACAGCAGACATGAAACAATGATGACAATGATAAGGACAATGATGATGTAAGGGTATCTTTCATTAATCCATAATATACAGCCTTGAACACAAAACATTAAGTAGTAGTAGTAGTTGTTCCATTAACCATTTTGCTCTCTGTTTGGTCCAAAGAAGAGTTCAGTGGTTTGTTTTCAATGAACTGAAAGGTGTATCAGAGCTTCTCTCTCTCTCTCTCTCTCTCTCTCCCTCCCTCATTTTTTTTTCTTTTTTTGCAATGGACTGTCTATGAATGAATTGAAAAACTGAAAATTTAAAAAAAAAAAAAAAATGGATACGCAAGGGTCACACATCAAAAGGAAGATGCACACCAAATGTGAAGTAGATACATTGGATTCGTCGGGACCAATACAAGATCATTATGGGGAAAGGAGATCAGAAGTAATCATTGATTATTGTAGCATGATGTGGAATGACAAGTTAAGGCCGTCACTTTGAAGTAAGAGACAAGGACTATTGTTGAATAATATTGAGTTGTTGTACAATGGCCATTCTCATATGGCTACATTTAAAATAAAAGCCAATAATAACATGAAATATATTAACTTGATGAATATCATAAATATCCTTTCCTCGGTGCTCAGAGTGGAGGCGCAATGGCCCAGTGGTTAGGGCAGCGGACTCGTGGTCATAGGATTGCGGTTTTGATTCCCAGACTGGGCGTTGTTAGTGTTTATTCAGCGAAAACACCTAAAGCTCCACGAGGCTCTGGCAGGGGATGGTGGCGAACCCTGCTGTACTCTTTCACCACAACTTTCTCTCGCTCTTACTTCCTGTTTCTGTTGTGCCTGTAATTCAAAGGGTCAGCCTTGTCACACTGTATCACGCTGAATATCCCCAAGAACTATGTTAAGGGTACACGGGTCTGTGGAGTGCTCAGCCACTTGCACGTTAATTTCACGAGCAGGCTGTTCCGTTGATTGGATCAACTGGAACCCTTGACGCCGTAAGCGACGGAGTGCCAACAACAACAACAACGGTGCTCATAGTCTTATGAGCTGCATAGAGACATTAATAGTGCTGGTGGAATGATAAAAGCATCTAGTTACATGCAGCGAGCTGGCATTAGGAAGGGCATCCAGCTATAGAAACTATACCAAGCCTGAGACACTGAAGCAGCATGATGCAGTCCTCGATTCCAATGGACCCTGTCAAACTGCCCAACCCACACCAGTATGGAATATGGATGCTAAATGATGATGATGATGACGATGACAATAATGATATTGATGAGGAGGAGGACAACGATGACAGCAACAACAATGATGATTATATGCCATGACTGACATCAACCAACTCACCAACCAAGCAACCAGCCTGCCAACATTACCTTAATGTTCTGCCAAACACTATGATTGGGAGAAATTCAATGCATGTAAATCACTGAGTCATAAAAATACTAATAACAATAATACAACATCAACATACCAAAATACCTCAGCAAACCGCATCAACTTCTCACAATCACCTTCTGTTCTCTACATACCTACCTACCTACCTACCTACAACATCCATACTAAACAGTCCTCTGATCCACCCTCAACTGACTTTTCTTTTTTTTGATTTCATCTTTTACTTGTTACAGTCATTGGACTGTGGCCATGCTGGGGCACCACCTTGAAGAATAGATCCCAGTACTTGTCTTTTTTGTTAAACCTGATGCTTATTTTATTGATCTCTTTTGCCAAGTTGCTAAGTTATGGAGACATGAACACACCAACACTGGTTATCAAGCAGGGAAGGGAAGGGTCAAACACATACACACAATATATATATATATATATATATATATATATATATATACACACGATTGCCTTCTTTCAGTTTCCATCTACCAAACCTACTCACAAGGCTTTGGTAGGCTCAAGGCTATAGTAGAAAACACTCACCCAAGATGTTATATAGTGGCATTGAACCCAGAACCATGTGGTCAGGAAGCAAGCTTCTTACCACATAGTCATGCCTGAAAAGAGTAAAAATTTAAAAAAAAAAAAAAGTACAATGCAAGGAGTTTCACCATGAAACAAAAGCAAGCTTCACTGATATCAATCACCATCACAATCACCAACATATAATTATTCAGTAAATAATTATAGAACAGGCAAAGTTTTTAAAAAATGCTTTTTCAAAAGACAATTAAAAATATAACTGCAAAAGAAGTAAGCAAATTCATTTCATCAAGAGATATCAAAGAGAAAATACCAACACCTCTACAAATACAAAAGTAAAGTTCAATATTTCGTATGTGTATTTCATGTGCAAGATTCTTGATGTGGATACGTGTGTTGAAAGAAATACAATTAAACCTTCGGAGAGGCATTATGCCGGTAATAAGCACATGCACTGGTTCAGTCCTTTATTAATTTATAAACAGTATTTAGTTTTTTTGTTAAATCATTTCATTGCACTCTTGAAGAGATTGCAAGAGTGCAATGAAATGATTTAACAAAAAATCTAAATACTGTTTATAAATTAATAAAGGACTGAACCAGTGCGTATGTTTATTACCAGCATAATGCCTCTCCCAAGGTTTAATTGTAAAGTTCAATATCAAATGACTAAAATAAAGAAAATAAACCATAGCAAAAGAGAAAATTGGTAAACATTTGTATCAAACATAAACTACTACATTAAAGTACTGTATAGAGTAATTAACAACTACAACAACAATGGTCTTGTGATGATCTTGAATCACCAAACACAATCATCAGGCATTTCTGGAAAATCAACCACCAAAAATAAACAAAACAGAAACAAGAAAAAAAAAATTTATTTCCCAACTAGATGAAGATTTGGACCTCTTCTTTCCCTACCCCTCCCCTCTCTCTCTTTCATACACACACAGAGGAAGTCTAAAAAAAATCCACAAAGTTATCAAAAGTCACAAAATACAAATTATAAAGCATGAACTAAAAGGATTCACTCTGCACTCAAAACTGCAGTGTGGAGTTTCAGAAATATTTGGCTGCTATTTATAGCATGTTGAGCAACTTGCAGAATCATGCAGGTAACAAGAGCCCTCACCGGTACCACTTTAATAATAATAATAAAATAATATCTGTCAAGACCTACCAAAAACTGAGCAAATATAAAGATCTTGAAATAGAAATTAGCAAAATGTGGAACCTGAAGACTAAAACAATACCTATTGTCATAGGTGCTATGGGAATGACAGCGGGCTGATTACTACCTAGCTCAGATACCAGGAAACCCCAAAATGGCTGAAGTTCAAAAGTTCAAAAGATAGTGCTCATGGGAACTGCCCATATCCTACGTAAAATACTGTCTATGTGATCTCAAATTTTAAAACAAACACAATTTTTTTATGGTTTCTTAAACATTCTCTAGAACAACACTATGTACAAATCCAAATATATGGTACCTTAGGCATAACACCTACATGAACTTCTAACTTGTTGTCTCTTGAGGTCTCTGGGTGAGACTTGGATCCAACTTGTACAAATGCAAAGCAAAAGTCAAACATAAAATAATAATAATAATAATAATAATAATAATAATAATAAATGATGATGATGATTTTTTTTTTAATAATTTTTTTTTTTTTCTATAAGAACAAGGCTTGAGATTTAAGAGTTTATTATGTCAACTCCAGTGTTTAACTAGTCCTTATTGTATCAGCCCTAAAACGATAAAAGACAAAGTCAATTTGAGCAGAATTTGAACTCAGAATATAAAGAGACAGAAGAAATGACGCTGGGCATTTTGCCAAACATACTAAAAACTCTACCTAAAGTAAACATTGTATAATGTAGCTGTAAATATACAAACAGTCAGGATGGTCATGTCCGGAATGCCTTTGATTATAAACAAAACAACAATAAACTACAAAGAACATAAAGTGTCACACTTAGTGTCACTACATGTGGAACAAAATACTAAAACTGACAAAACTTTTTGGCATTTTAAGATTATAGTTTGTTATAGAAACTAATTCCAAGCTCTGCAGCCCCATCCACTCCATTACAATCACCATAACCACTCAGATATATATATATATATATATATATATATATATATATATATAT
>NC_068996.1:21425011-21427675 GCF_001194135.2 Octopus bimaculoides | reverse complement strand
CGACTAAAGGCGGTGCTCCAGCATGGCCGCAGTCAAATGACTGAAACAAGTAAAAGAGTAAAAGAATATATATATATATATATATATATATACACAACTATCCAGATCAGTGGTTCTCAACCATTTTTTGCCTATAGACTCCTTTGATTCCTATTTTACCTTGGTAGGCTCTCATAACCTTTCCATGTTTAAAAAATCCTATTATATATTTTTATAATTAAACATTATGAGGAATTGCATAAAAATGATTATTAAAATGTGCTGTGTATTTTAGAAGTAAAACCAATTTATTGCTCATCAACTTTAACAACAAAGTCTTATATGGACTCCCTAGGGTCATATGGACTCTAGTTGAGAACCACTGATCCAGATACATATTCAACCACTCAGAGTGCAACTACCACCACCTCTACAATCCAACAAGCATACACAGCACAATGCCCTAGAAGACAACTAGAATCATCTCCAAACACATACACACACATATACACACAGACACACATACCAGCCCAGAACACTACCATAATAGTATGCTAAAACTCCTATCTTTCCTACTCAGTCCCCACACATACACACACACACATCAGAAATAGCTGCAGTATGGAAAGCCTTGCTGGCTCCAAATACTGTACTGAAATGCACACCGCCAATAGTAACCGCAGTGCAACAGGAACAGTTGCACACTGAATACACATTTGACTACCTCAGTTGTGGCCACCACCAGGTGAAACTCAATCTGCTACAAATTACACCCTCAATGTCTTAGAAAATGATACGTTGAACAACGTGGTCGTGGGTTCCCTACTCATAGGGAAAAGACAGGATGGTCATGACTGGAATGTGACTAATCATATTTCTGGTCCCATTAGAGATAAACTGGGGCCTAAATAACAACAGACATACAAACCACCAGACAGTGGAGAAAGTAAAGCAGGTTGAAAATGCATCACTGCACAACATAAAATAAACCACTGCATGTCAAAATGTGCAGAATGGTGTCAACCGAGTTATATAGATATAAGAATCATAATTAGCATTTTGGCCAGCTAAGGATTGTGGCTTCTGACCCACATTCTAGCTTCTGATTCACATGGATACTATTTCTTCTCTCTCTTGACATTTCTACCAGTACTATACTATAATGGCCCCTGCTCCTCATGATTAGTTGAACTTTTGCCATGTCCGCTTAGGTACTCCTGAGATAGTTATTTCTTTTCCTATCATCATCCACATTATATTCACACCTCCAAGTCTGCACTAATCACTTTACCCAGCCCTTTCTCCTTCGAAAAGCATAGCAAAACATCAGAACAGCAAATGGAACCAATGGTCGCACACAACTTCAAAGACATGGGAGTTATTTATATCAACTCTACAACATACACAATACACAGAAGACGAAGTAAAAAACAAAAAAAAAGCAAAATGATCTGCAAAACATACTTAGAATGTCACAGTTATTACATTTGATCAACAGAAAGAAATAACAATATACAAACATATTTAGAGCAATCACAGATACCACATCTAGATAATAGATAGAAACAGCAACAATGTACAAATAATACATTTGATCCATTAGCATTCAATAAACTATAAACTACACAAAGACATTACACATAGCATTGCCAGAGAATACACACAGACCCATAAATCAACATAATGATGAACCAAAGAGGAATCCTTTATGTGGACATGACACCTCTTTTACTCGTTTCAGGCATTTGGCACTGCGGCCATGCTGGAGCACCGCCTTTAGTCGTGTAAATCGACCCCAGAGCTTATTCTTTGTAAGCCTAATACTTATTCTATCGGTCGCTTTTGCCGAACCGCTAGGTTATGGGACGTAAACATACCAGCATCTGTTGTCAAGCGATGTTGGGAGGGGGCAAACACAGACACACACACACATATATATATATATATATATATATATATATACACACACACACACACATACATATACTCAAGGGGCTTCTTTCAGTTTCCGTCTACCAAATCTACTCACAAGGCTTTGGTCAGCCCGAGGCTATAGTAGAAGACACTTGCCCAAGGTGCCATGCAATGGGACTGAACCCGGGACCATGTGGTTGGTAAGCAAGCTATCTACCACACAGCCACTCCTGCTAGTAATAAGAGTGAAATTACCCTAAAATCACATTCTGGAATCTTATAAAAAAAAAATGGGATAACCAGAGCAGGAAAGCATTTAATCATAGATAAAGGTCCATCAAGACTGATTTGGGAGTTAAGCAATAGTAACAATTTACACAACTAAAAAAAAAAAAAATACTACAAATATCAAGAAAACATTATTGTATCCACAATCACTTTAACCCTTAAGCATTTACACTGGCTATTTCCAGCCCAAATATTTCAACTATTTTATGTTCAAACTAGCCAGATCTTATCTCTCACACCTACCCTACAATGTCATTTTAGAAATAAGCAATTACATCATTGAAATCATGAAGCTACAGGATGACACATTATAAATAAATAAAAGAAAAATAGTAGGAGTGACTGTGTGGTAAGTAGCTTGCTTCCCAACCACATGGTTCTGGGCTCAGTCCCACTGTGTGGCACCTTCTACTATAGCCTTGGGCCAACCAAAGCCTTGTGAGTGAATTTAGTAGATGGAAACTGAAGAAGCCCATCATATAT
>NC_068996.1:21419447-21424890 GCF_001194135.2 Octopus bimaculoides | reverse complement strand
TATATATATATATATGTATGTATGTGTAACTTTGTTTGTCCCCCAAACATCACTTGACAACCGATCCTGGTGTGTTCACATCCCCGTAACTTAGCAGTTCAACGAAAGATCCCAATAGAATAAGTATTAGGCTTACAAAGAATAAGTCCCGGGGTCGATTTGTTCGACTAAAGGTGGTGCTCTACCATGGCCACAGTCAAAATGACTAAACAAATAGAAGAATAAAAAAAGAATAAATAAGCATTACAGTTAGAATAATCTGAGTGCTAAACATAAATGACACAGATCCAGAACTTTTAAGTTCACTGCAAATGTTGGGCCTCTCTACGACTAAGGGTCTGTTCTGATGATCTCAAATCTTTAGCATAGCAAAAACTGCTTCCCAAAAACTGGGTTCCTTCTTCAGATTCCCTACAACAAACCCAAACAAGATTCACAATAGAGAACTGCTTCTACATCTGAGGCAGTGCTCTTTCTCTCTCTCTCCACACACACACACACACACACACTACAGAGGCACCCTTAACATGACAAGAAAGAGCACTTAAACAGTTAGCATGAAGTCAATCACTAATACACTCCAGTTTCTAATCCACAGAAATAGTGTCTTCTCTCTCTTGATGTTTTTACAAAAACTATAATGGCATCTGCTCCTTGCAACTGGTTGATTCTTTCCTATGTCCACACAGGTACTCTTAACACACTTATCCTTTGTTTACTCATTGCATCTACATCTGGTTTCCACTAATCATTTTACCCAATTCTTTCTCTTTGGAACCTTCAGGAATTCCCACCATGAACATGTTCCTTGCAGCGGCCAACTTAGAACCATTTAAAAAGAAATGTTAACTGTGTCAATGTCAATAGTCTCAGAAGGTGTGTGTGATTGCCTCGGTCACAGATCCTTCCTCCAGGTCGAACTATAAAAAAAGTACAAAGACTACTGGACATGTAAGAGCCACAATTTATTACTGTTGCAAACTAGTCGTCACAGTACTTTCTGTTGTACGTACAATCAACTTAAAAACTTATACAACAACCCAGAGTGCTATTACAATACAATCCTGAAAGTCCAAACAAATGTACATGCGCACACACACACACACACACACACACACACACACACACACACACACACACACGCGTGCACACACACACACACACAATTATTAGTCCTAAACACAGGGCTGAGATTTACAATTCAATTAGTAGCATTTGTTTTTGCTTTATATATATATTTTTTTAATGGCTTATTCAGAGGAGGAAGGGCAGTCCTCTTGAGATTTTTCAGAACATCTAAGTATGGTAGAACGAAGAGAGGATGTGATGCTCAATGTCGAAATTTGGCCACAATGCTTACAGCAGAATGAAATCAGTTAAATATATCAACAGAACAGGAGGTGGAGGTGTATCAAGGGTGACAAATCAAGTCTACCCTACCCAGTGGGCTTCTATACAAATGTTGAAAGATCTCTTCCCTTGAATTACTTTGTAACTTTTATCAATTAAAAATACAATGACACATTATATCATCATCATTTAACGTCCATTTTCCATGCTGGCATGAGCTGGACAGTTTGGCAGGATCCAGTGGGTTCAAGGACTGCATCGTGCACCAGTGTCTGGTTTGGCATGATTGCTATAGCTGGATGCACTTCCTAATGCCAACCACTTTACAGCGTGTGCTGAGTGCTTTTATTTTTGTACTACCAACATTATTGAGGTTGTCAAGCATCTCGCAAGACTTGCAAACCCCACAAGGAAGCTTTATGCTGGAGGATAAGGGACTAAAGTATATGACAGCTGTGTGTGGCAAGTAGAGCAGGTTCTTGTAGAAGAGCTGTAAAGAGACAGATAGTGGAGATGAGGTGTCCAGGTGGCCTCTCATGATGAGGTAAGTAGAAGTGAGGTGGATAGGGTGGGGGAGGTGCAAGACTGTATGGGGAGCAGGGGATAACAGGATGTTGAGGCAGCCTGCAACTGCTAAATTGGGCATGGTTGAAGGGTGATAAGAACCTCAAGAATCAATGATAAAGTAGAGGGATTCAGATGAGAGTAGCAGGATAGTAATGATGATGTAGTTGACAAGGGGGAGGACAAGACAAGGTTGGGTAGGCTGCAGAAGGGGGGGGGGCGAGGTAGGCAATGATATGATGAGAGATAGATTAGTTCCATGGTATAGGTGGGGGTAAATCAACATAACAAGTAGATGGAAAGCACAATACACATAGGGGTTCCAGAACTCCATTTAGCCAACATGAGTAGGTCTTCTTTAGGACATCTTGGTCCTTTGTCATCACCTTAATGAGGCTCAGGTTTCTGAGGTCAACCTTCACCACTTCATCCCATACCTTCCTGGGTCTCCCTCTTCCACAAGCTCCAAGCACACTATACAATCGACACTTCTTTATGCAACTGTCCTCATCCATGCACATTACATGTCCATATCAGTGCAGTTTTCTTTCTTGTACACAATATCTGATACCTCCAGTTCAGTCCTTGTCTGGCCTCTTGAGATACTATAGTATCTTCTATTGTCACAGGTTGACCAAAGCATCAAGAACCTCAATCACATCATGCTAGCTTAGTTGAGTGGCTCTTCTTGTGCACTGTATACTGTCGGTCTTTGTCATCTCCTCCATAAGGTACAAGATCCTAAGATCAGCCCTCAATACTTCATGTCTTTTTGGGGGTCTCCTTTTTTACAAGCTCCATCCACATAAAGTGATCAGTGTTTCTTTATGCAACTGTCTGCCATCCATATCACATGACCATACAAGTGTATTCTTTCTTGCATGCTACATCTGATTCCTGTTATGTCCAGTTTTTCTCTTAAGACATTAGTACTTTGTCCTCCATACATACTTATATTGCATATCCATTGGAGCATGTTTGCTTCATTTCTTTCTAGCCCCTCCCCTACATATACTCTGCATTCTGGGTCCATATCTCACTATCATGTACCATTGCTGTTTGTATATAAGCATCATACAATATGCCTTTCTCCATCTTATTCTTATTCTAGCAACTATACTTTCAAATCAACCTCCATCACTGCTAATTAGGTCACCTACATAACAGAAACTATCCAGACATTCTTCTGGGCATCCAAGAAAGACTACTTCACATGCTCTTAATGTTTATTGCTCCTTACAACTTGCTACATACATACAATCCATACTATCAACTTTCTACTCTGTCCACTTTCTCTCAATATCCCCAACACTCTAATCATTCCGCTTTCTGCAGCCCCCTGCCATACTCCCTCTTCTAATTGTCTAATCTACTACTCTATTACTCTCTCCACTACCACCCTATCACAAATATAAATCTATTCCTCTCATCTTACTTACCCTCCCTCATCATCCTGCCTAGAATCAGTACACCCTCCCCTATATCTCCCTCAGTTATAAGAACCACTTTAGGCCTTAGTTTCACAAGTTACAGAGCAAACTTCACTAGTGCAGGCACCACAGCTAAAAACAAAAAAAAAAAAATGCATATAGTACTCTCTGTAAAGTGGCTGGTGTTAGTAAGGGTATCCAGCCAGAGAAACCATGGCAAAGTAGGCACTGGAGCATAACAAGATCTGATGAGTTAAAGGACCGCATTGGAATGATCCTCCAACTTCTTGTAAGATTGATTTGTAGAAGTTAGTCACAGGATAAATAAAACTAAAACATCATTTATAAGAGTGAAAAAAATCTTCGGCTCAAAAGACATAAATACTGCACCTAAAATTGCAGCTAGTAAATTTGTTGCATTATATCAATTGTCCTCCACAGGTCAGAAATACAGGTCAATGTATACAGTTATGAAGCAAAAAGTAAAAACCTTTGCAATATGGATCTTTCACAGATTCGGAATGATAAGTTACCTAAAGAGAAGGTAACATATTAAGTCCACAAATGCTGTCATATTTTAGACATACAATGTGCCATAAGATGTTACCCATGACCAACCTGACAGGGGAAAATAGGAAGAGGCCATGAAAGACATTTGTGGATTGATGGATTGGAAATAAAAGTCTGGCTAAATACATGGAGAACAATGCAGATGGAATGTAGAGTCTTGGTAAGCTGACTCCTGGACACAAGGAGGGAACCTAACTGATGATCATGATGGTGATAATATATATATATATCCACAGACATACACCTGTATATACATTCTTATAGATGAATATATTATATATACATAGGTACTAATTTAGTGTGTACTTTACAGCAGTTTCCATAGATACACAGGCACACACACATACAAACATACATACATATGTGTATGTATGTATGTATGTATGTATGTATGTATGTGTGTATATGTATGTATATGTATGTATGTGCGTATGTATGTATACGTGTGTAATTGGTTAAGGTATATAAGTAGATATGTGATAAAATGAATTTAAACATGTTCTCAGAAATATATGTATCTCCTTTTAGTATTAAGATGCTAGTCATAAACTAATGTGTATGTGTGTCTGAGTACATATACTCATATGTGTGTGTGTGTGTGTCTGCATGCATAGATAGATAGATAGATAGATAGATAGATAGATAGACACACAGACTCAGGAGCACACACACACACACACACACACACACACACACAGCTGTATACACACACACATACACATAATGTATCTATGTATATATGTGCTACTAGTATCTTATTAATATGCATATCTCCGCTGCGGTTGCGTATATTTTTTTGATAGTTTCCGTCCGCCAAGGAGGAATTTTTATGTGACATCTATTTAGAAATAATTTTTTGCTGCAATATATCATTTTGAAGAAAACAAGCTGGCAGAGTAACGTCTAGATTCTCGAGTGTAGTCGTGTAGTCAAACATTTAGCATCATAAAGAGAAAAAGAAACATGAAAATTTATATTATATTAAATATATATTTTTTAGATACATCTTACTGCTTGCTTTCTCTTTCTACATACACACACACACACACACACACACACACACACAACATATATGTAAGTACATAAACGCGCGCACACAGACACAGATTTATACTACACAACTGTATACATATTTATACAGTTTTGTTCTCTAAGTACATATACTATTATATATATGTGTGTGTGTGTGTGTGTATATATATATATATCGTTTATATATATATATATGTGTGTATATGTATATATATACTTATATATTCACATATAATATATATACATATATTATATGTATATAATATATGACCGCAGCCACTTGGCTGAAACACATAAATAAATAAATATATATATACACACACACACACACATTATATATATATATATATATATATATATATATATATATCACGCACTCACAGTCGCTTCTGTTTCCATTTGTAAATTTTATTTTTTCATATATCATTTTCCTTCCCAAGTCTCATATTCTTATTTCAGTCCTATAAAGGCATCGAAGATATATATATAACAAACAC
>NC_068996.1:21412176-21415880 GCF_001194135.2 Octopus bimaculoides | reverse complement strand
GTATATATACATATACATATATATATGTATATATACATATATATATATGTATATATATGTATATATATACATATATATATATGTATATATACATATATATACATATATATATATGTATATATACATATATATATGTATATATACATATATATATGTATATATACATATATATATGTATATATACATATATATATGTATATATACATATATATACACACACACACACACATATATATATATAAGGGATAGGCATTTATTTAATTCTGCGGCAACCGTCATAGGCTGAAGCTGTTTGCAACTGCAAATTCAGTTTCGAATCTTGGGCCATACAATGTATCAGGGTTTTCAAGCGAAGGTATAAATTTCCCAAAAATCCTTTTTATCTTTACCCTAAAAATCTAAATGACATCTTGTATTTACGCCAGAATATAGATTATTAATGTTATTCAACAATGGCATGAACATCACACAATCGCATTTCCTCTGTTCCCGAATAAAAAAAGTGACTTTGTGCCTATGTTAGAAATCGATATCAGAGTGACTGTTTTGTATTGAAAAAAAAAGAGCAATTTGCGGTATGTGAGTGCGCGCGCTTATAAGTGTGTGCGTGTTCATGTGCGCGGTTACGTGTGTGTGTGTGTGCGTGCGAGAAGTGAGTGCGTGTTGCGGTTGAACGTTGTTTTGCGTTATAAAAGGGGTGGTTAACCGAGACAAAAAGGCAATGAATAGTGGTGTGGCAGTCAGTTAAAGAGGGGGAGAAGGAAGAGGGAATGGAGGGGAGGAGAGAGATAACGCTGAAAAGAAGGAAGGAGGGGGGGAGAAAAAGAAAGGATGAAAGGGAGAAGTATCGGGATGAGAAAACAGTAATGCAAAGGGAAGAGAAAGAGAGAGGCAAACAAGCAGAAACAAAGAGAGTATGTGTGTGTGTGTGTGTGTGTGTTGACATTCAACTGCAAGTGAAGTCCTCCCTCCATGGACTTTAAAAATATGTTACTACATACATACGTACATAGATGTACAGACATATACATGTTATACGGCAAATGTTAATGTAACATCGACTAAAGGGGAGACAATACATGGAACACAAAAACCGAACTAACACGAAGTAGTCGGTTCTACATATACTTGTGTGTGCGTGTTTGTGTGTAGTAAATGAAACATTGCAATTATTACCATCTTCATCCCCCTCCCAATATTACTACTGCTAATATCGTCAGTATCCTCATTCGCACAGCCATCCTTCTTTTTCTTCCCTCATCATCATTAACATGATTAGCAGTTCTGCCACTATCACCACCACCACCTCCATCATCATCATCATCAATAACAACAATGACCACTGCAAACGCTAACAACAATAACAACAGAGGCAGCAGCAGCAGCAGTAGTTGAGGATGGTGGGGCAGGTTTGTGACAGTGAATTGTCATACTGCAGTTGCTAATGTTACTGACGTCCACAAATCAATATTAAACATAATTATATAGGTATGTGTATATACGTACACATACACGTCCGCACTTATATATATGTAGGTGTGCATACGTATTACGTGTGTGTGTGTGTGTGTGTGTGCGCGTGTGTACACGTGTGTGTATTGTATTACTCTCGTCAGTTACAGTTTTAATAGATGTAAAAGAGTTGAATAGGAAGCGATGTGAGGGGATAATGTAGCTGGGAGAAGAGGAGTTGGGAAGGGAAAGAGAAAAAGCAGTAATGTGAAGGATTATGGGAGGAAAGGTAACCGAATTATATATATATATATATATATATATATATATATATATACACACAGAGAAGTGTGCGTGTGCATCTCTGTGAATAAAGAGAGAGAGAGAGAGAATAAGAAAACGAATAAATGATAAGGAAAGTGAGAGTAATAGTAAGAGAGATAAGGGGGAAAATAAAAAAGTTAATGACAAGAAAAGAAAGTGAAAGAGAAATAGAGTACGGAAAAAAATGAGAGTGAGAATGAGATTGAGGAAAAAAAGTAAAAAAAAGATAAAGAGGAAAAGAAACAAGAAACCGAACGAGAGTGGTCAGTAGTAGAGGGAGGAAATCAAAGTTAAAAAGGAGAGGAATAAAGGGAAAGTGAGGGAGAGAATGGAAGAGAAAGGTAAAGGGAGAAAGAAAGTGAAGATACAAAAGCAGAGAGTGAGAGGGGGAGTTAGGTAGAAAGATGTTTTAGAGCACGGAGGGGAGGAAACGTACCGTATAACTTATGTCTAATGGAAACATAAGACATGTATTGAGTTATGAAGGATAATTATTATACCAGCATCTCTTCCTCCATTGAAGAAAGAGATGCTGCGTGTATATATCAACGTTTGCGCGCGCCTCTGCGCGTGTATATATGTACATATGTGAATGTATAGCATAGCATGTAGATATAATATGCATTTGCGCAATTATCAGATTATGGAGAAGGAACATAAGATTATAATTATACATAAATACGTGTGTGTGTGTATATATATATGTGTGTGTGTGTGTGTACCTTTATATTTACATTTATGAACACAGCTTTTGCTTCCAGTGGTGTATGTGCGTGGGTACATGGTATAGATTTTATATTACACATGTCAAAATGTGTACACTGGCAAACAAGTATAATGTAATTAAAAACAATAAAAAAAAGGGCAAAACATGAAGCATCTGCGAATTTAATATACACAAGATCAACATATAATATAGGATTTAGTTTAAACCAGAACCACCCCTACCATATATATATATATATATATATATATATAAACATGTATGTATAATTATATGTATATATATACGTATGTATATATATATATATATATATATATTATATACATATTTATACATGCATAAATATACGTATATGTGTTTATATATATACATGTACATACAAAGATATGCATATACATACACATATATACATATAGCATATATAGAAGATATATATACATATAAATACATATATGCATACATATATATACACATATATATATACACATATACATACATATATATACACATATACATAAATGGCATTCTTTCGTATATATATATATATGTATATATGTGTATATTTATGTATTCATATATATATACATACATATACATATATATGTATACATATATGTATATATATATGTATGTATATATATATGTATGTATACATACATATATATATATATATACATATATGTATGCATACATAATATTGATACATGCACACATATATACATACACATATATGCATACATACATAGATATACACACACACACATATATGTGCATACATGTATGTATATGAGCGTGTGCATGTGCGTGGGTAGCGTGTGTGAAGTGAAGATCATGTAAAAGCAGTTGTGGCATGCGTGTGTGCACATGTAAAACAATCGGTGCCAATTGTAAAGCAATAAATCTCGTGATGTTTGGTGCAAGGTTGTATTATATATACACAGGATTCTTAGATTGGGCGGTAACGTCGGGGTGGTGTACAGTGGCGGAATATGACATATTCCACAGAGAAAAGGCACGAGAATGGATGTGTATATATATAAACACACATACAAAAATATGAACACATCAATTTCACATTAAAACATTTCGCCAGAAAATAAAGAATAAATAATGAAAACAATACAGGAGGGATTTTGGGGGGAAAATAACGAATCAAAACCAAAATTGAACAATCAAATGCATATATATATACATACATATATAT
>NC_068996.1:21409125-21412076 GCF_001194135.2 Octopus bimaculoides | reverse complement strand
TATATATATATATATATACATACATACGCACATATATACATGCACATATATACACACACACACACATATATACATGCATATATACATATATATACATATATATATATATATATACACATACACATATATACATAAACATATATACATATATAGTTATTTATATATACATATATATATATATACATATATAAATATATATATATATATACATACATATATATACATATATAAATATATATATATATATACATACATACATATTTATACATATATATATACATATACCTAAATATATAAACACACACGTATTATATATATATATATATATATATATATAATGTATATAGGTTGGAGAGTACTATCGGGCCCATGTACTCAATACACTGAGAGAGAAAGAGAGAGACAGACAGACCGATAGATAAAATGATAGGTTGGTAGATACGTAGGTACATACATAAATATATGTGTGTGTGTGTGTGTGTGGCAAGTATTTATGACATGTGGGAATTTATATATATATATATACACACACACACACGCACACACAAATATATATTTGTATATGTAAATATACGCATACAACAATATGTACACACAGTTATGTACACCTGATAGTTACGGGTTCATAGAAACAGTCAAGACACTGACAATAAAGAACTTGAAATGTGGAGTGTCAAAAAGTTATGGATAAAACGTGTGAGTGTGTGTGTGTGTCTGTGTGTGTATGTGTGCACATAATCGTACATAAGCAAATACATGTGCATACACATATATATATATATACATATATACATCTATATGCGTGCACTTTACATGTATACATAAATACTCTATATAAACATAGATTTAAATATATTTTATACACATTTAGTCTTACAAGCATAAATATATGTATCTATATCTACACACACACACATATATATATATATATATATTTATATATATATATATATATATATATATATATATATATATATATATATATATATATGGGTGCGTGTGCAAGTGTAATTTACATATTCTTTCACATATATTATAATAGGTAGGAGCCATGTAAATCGGACCAAATATTGTGAAGTAAGATTAAGCTGGAATACAAACCGCTACAACGACCATTTGAGTCTACACATTTATCCTTTCAAAGATAGATCATGACGGTGCAAGACTCCAATTTCTGTATTTCCTTTCTCATGCAGACTTTCAGTCAGTCCCAAAGGATCCTTTACCAACACTTAGTCTCTCTAGTCTCTTCCTTTTTATCCTTAATTTTCCTCTTCTTCACTTTCTACTTGTCTCTCTCTGTCACTCTCCCCCTCTCACTCGCTCTCTCTCTCTCGTTCTCGATCTCTTTGCTTCTTGTACTTCTCTTTCTACTTCTTATTCTTCGACTTCTCCTCCTCCTCCTTCTTCTTGCGGTTTTCCTTGTGTCAGTTTAGCAAACGATTTACACTCTATACTTCGTTTCTGCAATCGGGAAATAGGTCTGTTCGACTTGGCTGCCAGCTGTGAGTGCAGTTTTCCGCTCATCAGTGCGTACCTTGTGTGTGTAAAAGGAGAAAAAGAGAGCAAGGAAGAGGAATTTGAAAGAAGGAGTGGGAGAATGGAATAAGGAGGTGAAAAAACACATTAAAAACATATCTATATAAATACACACACACACACACAGCCATACGTAGACACGCACTCACATGAATATATATACGCATACACACGCACACAAACTCATGTGTATGCGTGTATGTAAATTGCAAGACAAGACGTAAAGAAAGAGAAAAAGAAGGAAAACATATTGGCCAATGGAGAAAATATATAATACAATGAATGACAGAGTAAAAGAGTGAAAGAAATAGAGAAAGGCAGAGGGGGAGAGAAAGAGAGAAGGAGAACGGGAGGGAAAGAAAGGGAGAAATAAGTAAGACAGAGTGTGTTAAGTGGAACAAGACGAATATATACTAAATACTGCACTGTAAAAAGATGCGGGTTTACAAAAAAATTGCAGAAAGCACAGTAAACAGACTTAATAATAATAATGATGATAATAAATGAAAGATAATGAAAAGAATTTCAGAAAATATATTCGTTTTTGTTGTTGGTATTGGTGTTTTTGTTATTTGATTTTGTTTTAATTATTTATATTGCTATATATATATATATTTTAAGGAAACTTTAGTTCATTCTATATCATATTTTTGATATATTTTTTACAATGATTCCAAACTGATTTAGATTCTTGCAGAACATCCCCTTTCCCACCAACCCTTTCTCTGCTCATTTTTCTCTCGTTCTCTCTATATATATGTTATACACACACACACACACATCTAGATGTGTGTGTATGTGTAGGTGTGCGCGCGTATATGTAACTTTTGTATCTCTTGATGTTTTTCTTATACCTCTATCTCTCACTTTCTCACATACCTTTTCCTTTCTCTCTGATCCCGTACACACATCTTTCCTTTCTCTCTCTCTCTCTCTCTCTCTCTATTTATCTTTCTCTCACTCTCTCTCTCTTACTCTTTCTTTCTCTTACTCTTTCTCGCTTTCACTTTCTTTCACATACTTGATTCTTCTCTCACGCTGTAATCTTTTATTCCCCATCCCCCCTTCCCTCTTCATCCATCCATAATCTTCAAACATCTTTTTAAACTTTTTCTTGCATACTTTTATCTAATCTTCTCAATACTCTTTTCTTTCACTTTCATTCTCTTTGCTGTATTATTCTTCTCTTCGTTATTCTCATTTCAAAATCCCCTATGCTTTCTACCGTCAGACGAGCTATCTATCTATCTATCTATCTATCTATCTATCTATCTATCTATCTATCTATCTATCTGTCTATATTATATATATATATATATATATATATACATACATACATACATACATACATACATACATATATATATATATATATAACTATCTATCTATCTATCTATCTATCGATCTATATT
>NC_068996.1:21408596-21408939 GCF_001194135.2 Octopus bimaculoides | reverse complement strand
CACACACACACACACACACACACACACACACACACACACACACACACACACACACACCACTAGTCTTGCCTGTTTTACGTTTTTGTTACTTCGCTGAATTCCCTTTGAGAATTATCCGATCTTAGTAGACACATATGTGATCTTCTTCTAGCACATTGGCAGTCCACCTAGTGGTCTCCTTTATATATATTTTTATATGTACCTATACAATAATCCTTTGAGATCTCAAATAATCTTCCTGAATCTCCCTGATTCTTTTAATGTGCTGGTTACCTAGTATTAAATTGATATTAATTAATATCCAATTTTTTACCCTATTGTTTAATATATATATATATATATA
>NC_068996.1:21397104-21402045 GCF_001194135.2 Octopus bimaculoides | reverse complement strand
ATATATATATCACCATCATCATCATCGTTTAACGTCCGCTTTCCATGCTAGCATGGGTTGGACGATTTGACTGAGGACTGGTGAAACCAGATGGCTACACCAGGCTCCAATCTGATTTGGCAGAGTTTCTACAGCTGGATGCCCTTCCTAACGCCAACCACTCAGAGAGTGTAATGGGTGCTTTTACGTTACACCGACACGAAGGCCAGTCAGGCGGTACTGGCAACGGCCATGCTCAAAATGGTGTATTTTACATGCCACCCGCACAAGAGCCAGTCCAGCGGCACTGGCAACGATCTCGCTCGAATGTCTTTACACATGCCACCGGCACAAGTGCCAGAAAGGTGATATATTCTATATTTTATAACATCTTTCATCCCTGCCCCCTTCTTTTTCTCTCTCTCTCAAATCCACACATCTTTGTAAGTCCTGTTTAATGTCTTTTGCAATACTTGTAGCTCTTTGAGCTCTACTGACTAGTAAAGAAACTACTAAAATTACTACAACAGATGTAACAGCAACATCAACAATAACATCATCATCATCGTTTAATGTCCGCTTTCCATGCTAGCATGGGTTGGACGATTTGACTGAGGACTGGTGAACCAGGTGGTTACACCAGGCTCCAATCTGATTTGGCAGAGTTTCTAACAAAAGTGACAGAAACAAAACCTCCCAACATCTACCTAGCAATGACTTCTTCCCCAAAGGCAAACTCAAACACAACTGCACATGCAGAAAATAGCCAGCCAAAACTGAAAGCCAGTAGAATCCAAAGATCGCATGACATTCCTCATATTCACAACACATCCATACCATCATTGCAACGTCAACAACAATAACAACTGCAGCGAACATCTAAAGAATAACCAGTTACACAAGAAAGAGAAGACAACAACTTGACTACAAGCTGAGCAACAACAAAACTCATCAGATCAGTCCTCCTATATCAGTTTCACTGTTGATTGGAAGAGCAACATTGAATTGGGAGAAGGGATGGTCAACAATAAAAGTGTTCGTTCTAGTAGGAGATGTTTTCTGAAGTTCATCTCCAAAACCTCAGCTGACAGAATCCTAAAGTTTGCAAATCAGTTGATTTGCAAACTTAGACACTTAAAGCAAAATAAAACTTTTGATATTGGGCTTTTTTAGAAAGACATCAAACACATCTTAGAATGTCAATTTGACCTTTTTTTTCAACCAGTGAAGAGGACTGATGACACAGCTTTCTCTAGGCTGAGTAAACTTCCAATTTTGTTTCTGTGACAAATATGGCTGTACTGAGAGTGGAAATGCATAAATGTACATGGACCTGAGGTTAGCTTGGAACCAAAGTGATTCAGGTCACTAGACATAGATGTAGTAGCCATCAGCAAGACAAGGATCTCTAGAACAGTAGCAATAGTGCCCATTTTCAATGACAATGGGGTATTTTGAAAATACCTCACAGAGTGATGACCATGCCTTGCATAGTTACAGACTACCCTTTGGCAGGGCATAGCATTCATTCAGCAACAGACTGAAATTGGTTGGAGTATGGAGGGAGGGCTGCCTAGCTATCTAGAAGAAGTAATTGGTAAAGACATTAGGACAGACATATTAATGTCAAGACTGACCATGACTATTTCTTCAACGTAAAATACAGAGGTTGTGTTGCCAGAGTTAAGGTCTGTGAGCTAAAACACGAAAGAACAAAAGTAGTCCATTGGGTCTGAGTGGCGGAAAATGATATGACAACAGAGCCACAAGCTTTGATTGAGATGAAACCTGCTTTTCAATTCCAAGCAGTTGGGTGTGGCTTTTCAATAGTAATTCACTCAACTGTTGAGGATGGATGGTTGATTGGAGACAGTTATTGTGGCTGGTTGTACAAGATGCAAATTGTTTGGTTTAAGATGGTCTTCCTAATGATTTTACTAATTCATGCCAGACTTATTTAGTGATCTTTTAGCAGACTACTATGGCAACTGGAAACTTCCTACTGCTGTGAGCCAGTGAATGTTAACACAGCTAAGAAAGGACGCCAACAAAAGAAGTAACACAGACAACTTTCAGTCCATAACTCTGCTGGACACAAATTTTGAGATTTTGATCAAAGTGTTAGCAAAAACGTTGGTACTTGTCGTTGGTAATCTGGTGAGGGAAGCTGTAATGTGTACAATCCCAAATAGTTATCAAATGCTCACTGCTTCTACCAGTAGGATTAGGGATTAGGAGCAATAGCAATGTTTTTTGGAGGAGTTTTGGGCATCGACGAAAACGAACTGATTAGTCTGTTCCAGAGGACCTTCCGAGTGGGGACTACTATTGGTAACTTTCACTTTCAATTCATTGTACATATAACCTTACTATGTCAGATTTTAGGTGATGTATTCTAAATTCCATCATTATTTTTCTTATTTTCCCATCTAGTTAGGCTAGTTCATTTCATGTCAAATTAAGAATATTGTACTTATAACTTATAACTGTATATTGTACTTATATTGTACTTATATAACTGAATATTGTACTTATAACCATAACTTATAACTGAGACAGCCAGAGTATTGGAAACTACTACTTTATTTTTCACATTATGCTCTATTTTAAGTACTAATCTAACTTGTCTAGAATATTTTCCCCTTAGTTTTTCTTTCTAGTTGTGTGTGTGTTATACAAAGTTTTTTTCTTTTCCTGGCTTTGGTCTAGTTATCTTATTTCATGTTTTTACTTAGTGTGATGTTGTTTTTCTTAACTAATTTTCCATTTTTTTTTTTTTCAGGGTTGCTTTGGTACATTTTTCTGTCGACTTTTATATTTATTTGTTTGGTAAATTCATGCACTTTCTGTAGTAATGTTTCCAGTTGTCAATCATATGCAGCATACATCTTTAGATCATCCATATACATGAGATGATTGATTGTTTTGCCATAGCAGTTGCATCCACAATTATTTCTGTCAAAGGCATCAGTGCCAGACAGAAAAGGAACAGGGAGAACGAATCTTCTTTGAATATACTTCTTCTAATGGAGATGGTTTTAATTTTTATAATTTCCTCATTTGCCTGTGGCTGCAGAACTGTTTGCCATTTATTCATGACATGCTTTGTCTATCTTATTTTTGATGGTGCTTCTTTGTTCATGGTTAATGTCTCTAGGATCCATGTGTGGGGAATATTGTCAAAAGCCTTCCGTTAATCGATCCAAGCTATGCTTAAACCCTTCTTTTTCTTTCAGCAGTCTTCAGTTATGGATTTGTTGATCAATAACTGGTCTTTACAACTATATGAGTCTTTGTAGTATCTCTTCTGCTCTTCTGAAAACAGATTCTTTCTTTTAGATGTCTACTCATTCTCTGCGATATTATTGTAGTTAAAGCTTTGTAGATTGTAGGGTCTGTTGTTTTGTGGGTTTGTAGTTTCAGTAGATTTGGGAATTAGGATGGTTTTTCCCTTCTGTAGGCCATTCAGGTATTGCCTCTGACTCCATTAGCATGTCATAGAATTGCTTTACCAGTGCCTTGTGCATTCCATTTAAATATTTTAACCAGAAATTGGAAATCTTGTCATGCCCTAATAATTTCCAGTTAAATTTCTGTAGCACTTGGGTAACCTCTTCCATTGTTAAGGGTGTCCAGAATTGTTCAGATACAGTGTTTGTTGTTTTAATTGATTTTTTTTTTTCTGGGGTAGTTCCTTTGCCAACCATATTTCTTTCCAAAACTCTTCCATTTTTCCTGCTGTTGGTACTGCCTTGATTTCTGTTTTATTTTTATCAAGTTCTTGGTAGAATTATTTTGGGTTGTAGCTAAACTACTGATTTTGTTCAAAGAATTGTTTGCATTTTTCAAACCGATGGATTCTTTGTGATTTAGCAAGGATATCTTGCTTTGAATGTTCTTTTGTGTCAGGTACATGCTGTTTTCTTACTTTATATTTCCATAATAGTTTTCTTTCTTTCTTGTTGTTTAGTAGTGTTGTTTGGTTACTAATTTCATTAAGGATTGACAGATCCTTTCTTTTATTTTCTCTCTTTTTTTTTTTAATGGATATTAGTTTCCCATACCTTTGTTTATGGTGTGATACTTTTGTTTTAATGGATTTTAAGAGACATCCATTTGTCCTTGTGACCACAGGGGTTGCCACATATTTTATTTAGCTTGGTCATATTGATATTCACTTCTGATACAATTAAGTCAATGACAGCCAAACTTATATTTTTTCATTGTTTCTGCTATCTTATTATTAAGTTTAATTTTGGGGCAGTACAGCTGGTAGTCCATACAAGGTTTTTTTATGGCTTTTAATTTTGTGATCATACTTAATTTTAAAATATCATAAACATGGTTTCCAAATCCATTGTTTCAAGTATTTAAATTTGCTGTACATTGCTTCCCGTATATATCTTTGTCTGTGTTGTTCTGGTTTAGTGTATTTTGATCATCATTATGCATTCATAGGGTTTGAGACTGTTGTGTTTCATTACTTACTTCATTTTCTTTGCACATGTTTTGCTTATCTTCATTTTTACACCTTCCATACTTACGCTATTATGGAGGCACAATGGCCCAGTGGTTAGGGCAGTGGACTCGTGGTCATAGGATTGTGGTTTCAATTCCCAGACCGGGGGTTGTGAGTGTTTATTATTATTATTATTATTATTATTATAACTTTTATTACTTATATTTTATGTACATGCATGTTTGTGTGTGTTCCTACTGTGTGGCACCTTGGCCATGTGTCTCCAACTATAGCCCCAGATTGACTAAAGCTTTATGAGTAGATTTGGTAGATGAAAACTGAAAGAAGCCCATCTTATATATATATATATATATATATATATGGCCCTGCTCAGTATGCAGTAAAGGAGTAGGTAGTAACTCTATAAGATGTACCCGGTGCAAGCTATGGACACATAAGAGGTGCAGCAACATCAAAGGCAGGTTAACTAGGAAGTTAGTTTT
>NC_068996.1:21393237-21396912 GCF_001194135.2 Octopus bimaculoides | reverse complement strand
GACATGTAAAAGCACCCACTACACTCTCTGAGTGGTTGGTGTTAGGAAGGGCATCCAGCTGTAGAAACTCTGCCAAATTAGATTGGAGCCTGGTGTTGCCATCCGGTTTCACCAGTCCTCAGTCAAATCGTCCAACCCATGCTAGCATGGAAAGCGGACGTTAAACGATCATGATGATGATGATGATATATATATATATACATATGCATAAACACACACACACACACACACACACACACACACACACATACATACATACATACATACACACGTGTATATATATATATATATGATATATAGTGAATCAGAATACATTTGTTATATTAGCAAACATAAACTCCCTCTAGAGGTATTTAAAATATAAAAACAAACAAGATAACTCCAGTATAATAGAATATAAGTGTCCAAAATATGCAATATAATCAAAGTTGAATAACATTGGTTAATTATGAAATTAGGTTAACTTCTTTGTTACCATATTTCTGCTGAAATACAATGCCTGTGTTTCCATTAATTTTGAAAATAAGAAAAAATTTATGGAAAATAATTTTGTCATTAAGTTGGTGTTGGATACATGAATTAACATGGAATTTTGATGGAAGGTTCTAATTTAAGAAGTATTGTTTATCACTACATCAGTAAGGCTGTTTGACATTACTACTGTTTTAACCCTAGGCAGGTTCTTCCCCAGTTGATTACCAGTACATCTTGCACCCTGTATATATTGCAAGCAGGGGAGCAAACTCAGAATACTTGTGTCCATCTTCAGTCATGAACACCCAACCAATAGAAACCTGGAATTAAAACAGTTGTAACATCGTAAAGCTATATTGATGTGGTGATAAGCATTACTTTTTAGTATAGTTACTACTTTCATCTTTTATTGAGATGTTCTAACTTAGATTATTTTAAAACTAGAAATGTGTATCATAGAACTAGGAGCAGTCTCGGGGAAGTTGGTATTGAAAGGATTAAAATCTTGGTTTGCTTGATCATGTTTGAGCTGAGGCTAAACAATATCAACTGCCAACTGAAAAGATGAGCTAATGACAGAGTTTCTATGTGGCTACTCAATGTATCAGATATAGCAGTGAAATCTCCTTAAAAAATATTCTATGCTTAAAAATAGGATGAATAGATTGGACAGAGCTATCCTATATGTACAAAGTAATAGCATAGTCATTATTAGTAGATTGTTGGCAGAAGCATTAGCATGCCGGGCAAAATGCTTAGTGGTATTTCGTCTGTCTTTACATTCTGAGTTCAAATTCCGCTGAGGTCGACTTTGCCTTTCATCCTTTCAGGGTCCATAAATTAAGTACCAGCTGTGTACAGGGGTCGATCTAATTGACTGGCCCCCTCCCCCAAAATTTCGGACTTTGTACATGGAGTAGAAAAGACTATTAGTAGATTGTTGTTTATGAGTTTGCTTGATCAGTGTTAACCTTGGGTTAAACAACAATAGCAGCCATAAAGGCGAAAAAGACTAACTATATGTACTTAAAACTTTATTACTTCTTTTATTGTCAATGTTAAACTTTACAGCTCCATCAAACTACACTTTAATGGACATTACTACTGGAAATGACAAAGGAATTCTATTATTGTCTTTTGAGTTCTTTCGGCAGCATTAATTCCTTTCCATATTTATTATCCTCCCTTAACTTTATTCAGAAGACTATGGAACCAGTGTTCATATTAATTATTGAAGTCAAGGTGGTGAGCTGGCAGAATCATTTGTGCATTGGACAAAATGTTCTAAATTCAAATACCATCAAGGTTAACTTTGCCTTTCATCCATTCAGTTAAGGATTGGGATTAATGTCATTGATTTACTACCACTCACCTCAAATAGCTGGCCTTGTGCCAAAATTAGAAAGAATTGATATTATTCATAAAATGACTGTATCTCCTCTTTCACAGTTGTTGTTGTTGGCACTCCGTCGCTTACGACGTCGAGGGTTCCAGTTGATCCGATCAACGGAACAGCCTGCTCGTGAAATTAACGTGCAAGTGGCTGAGCACTCCACAGACACGTGTACCCTTAACGTAGTTCTCAGGGATATTCAGCGTGACACAGTGTGACAAGGCTGATCCTTTGAATTACAGGCACAACAGAAACAGGAAGTAAGAGTGAGAGAAAGTTGTGGTGGAAGAGTACAGCAGGGTTCACCACCATCCCCTGCCGGAGCTTCGTGGAGCTTTAGGTGTTTTCGCTCAATAGACACTCACAACGCCTGGTCTGGGAATCGAAACCGCAATCCTATGACCGCGAGTCCGCTGCCCTAACCACTGGGCCATTGCGCCTCCACTCTTTCACAGTAGACCTAACTCATCACCCAGTTTAACTCCACCATCAGGTCTTTGAGTGCTTTTGGCAGAATTCATTTTGTTGAAACATTTTTAGACCAGGTCTTTTCATCTTTAAGTAATCCTGATGTCCAAGCTACACTGTGTAATCGAGTTTTTCCTTAAAAGTAGGTGCCTAAGTAGAGAATCCCCCCAGTCTGCCACACTCCCCTTTCACTTATCAGCAATAAAGAATTCTAGTTATTCTGGTTCAAACTCTTTATTTTCTCACAATTCTAAATTTATACACTGCCTCTGTCACTCTCTGAAATACTTGAGTCACATGTAGTTATTCGACATGTGGCTCATCTTACATTTAGTCTCTCTCTCTCTCTCTCTCTCTCTCTCTCTCTCTCTCTCTCTCCACTCTATTTCAATAATCAACAGAAAAACTTCTGTAGAGCAAGATATACAACAATTTGTTTGCTGCCTACTCAACTAACTGGAGAGTGGTATTTGAAATGGGGAGGTGGGGCGATGGTTCCATGCTAGGTACTGAAAGGTTAAAGTGTGGTGGAGAGCAAGCCACTCGTCTTGCTATTGAAGAGATCATGCACTAAATGTCTTTAGCTCATGAAAACTTATCATTGTTGTCCTTACCATCAGCAAAATCTTCAAAGATGCCAAATGAAAAAACATGCCAGTTATTTTATCCTTGTGTGGGTTCCTTATATGATATAAGTTATATCTTTCCTATTTTGAAACAGAAACTTCCTGTCAGACTATTTATGGATTAATGAAATTGTCTCTAGCCTACATTCTGTTAAATCCAGTTTATCCAAAGGTTTGGTTGATTTTCTAATCATTTTCTTAGTGTTGCTTCAAATGCATTCTAGTGTAGATGTTCCTATGCTGATGATACCATTCCTTTGTCATGAGCACAAAATTGGCATCAAGGAACAAAATAAGTACCTCATGTCAGACATATTCTGTTTTCCATGAACAGACATTGGAAACATTCTTCCAATGTCAAAACTACATTCCAAATATTAGCTCTCCCTTTCAGGTTCAGGAAATACTTCTTTCCTTATCAATTGTTGACCCTCTTAAAGCTCAAGTGTTTTCCATATGACAACACTTATATATATGAGGGGGTACTTAAAAGTTCCAGGGTTTAAGGGTGTCACAAAAGGCCTGGCTGGAACCCTTCTGAGTTTTTTTACAAGGCTTAGAAAAACTGAAGATTGACTGCAATAAGTGTGTGAATCTGATAGGGGAATACGTTGAATAAAATCATAATTAACTGATCCTCCTGTATTTTCTTTTACCCAAAGCCAGGAACTTTTCAGGATCCCATTGTGTAATATATATATATATATATATATA
>NC_068996.1:21391601-21392132 GCF_001194135.2 Octopus bimaculoides | reverse complement strand
AACGTATGTAGTATTGAATTCCATTTGTTTATCTATGTATTGTATTATACTTTGTTCCTATTATTGGTTTATGTGTGTCTGTATGTGTGTGCGCGTGTGTGTATATTTTTTGTGAGTGCGTGTATGTGTATATTGTGTATGTTTTCGTGCGTGCGTGTGTGTTGTGTATGTGAGTGAGTATTGTGTATGTGAGAGGTGTGTGTGCGTGTGTGCATGTGTGTATATGTGTATGTGTGTTGTGTATGTGTGTGTGTGTTTGTGTATGTGAGTGATGTGTGTGTGTGTGTGTGTGTGAATGTGTATGCGGCTGTGTATGTAGGTGTGCGCGTATATATGGGTGTGTGTGTGTCTGTGTGTGTATAGGGCTGTGTAAGGTGTGTGTCTCTACCATTGTGCGTGTGTGTGTGTGTATGTATGTGCGTTCGTCTATATGTGTGTGTGAGGGCGCGCATGTATGTTTGTCATGTGTGTGGGCGGTATATATGTAAGGTGTGTGTGTTACGTGTATGGGAGGTATGTGAGGTATGTGTG
>NC_068996.1:21386539-21389878 GCF_001194135.2 Octopus bimaculoides | reverse complement strand
TATATATATATATATATATATATATGTATTTATTTTATCCTAATAAATAATAATTCGGATAGAATAAATGGGTTAATAGAAACCAAGATAGCAAAGATCACAAAATAACTGTGGTGTAATTCCTGTTAGTGAGGCAGAAACTCCTTGATATTTTGGGTATTTGAGTATATATAAAAATTTAAGGAATGGAGTAAACGCATGTTATAACTGCATACTTTATTCCGACATATGTTTCGAAGAATTACAATTTATGCGATCCATAGGAATCGTCGATGTTAAAAATGTCAACTTCTCCTCAGGGAATGTATGGGAACTATCTTAAACATAAGACATTATGACCAAGTATGATAACTATAGTTGGAGAAGGTTATGACGTGATTCATTTGACAAACTACAGGGCTGTATTGAAGCTCCAAAATCAGCATTGCTACAGTTTCTACAGCTGGATGCCTCTCCAAATGCCAACCACTTTACAGAGTGTATTGGATGAATTTTTTGTGGGTCTGGTATTACAAAAAAGAACAGGGAAAAGGAGGAAGGGGAAAAAGAAAAAACTTCCTCGACTAACTGGTAAGGTTAGTATTAGAGAGGAGGAGGAAGAGTGATGGTTTTATGCCAGGTGTTGTGTGCTTAAAGTGTGGTGGAGGGACAAGCTCAGGTGTCTGGCAAAAGATGGGGTTAACTGGAAAGAAGATAAAGAGGATTGTGGTATAATGTCAGAGCATCTCAAGATACAAGAAGGTGGGTAAAAGAGAGGATATGGACTGCAGATTGTGAGGAGAGGGTAAGTTTCACGAAAGTGTGAGGGAAGAGTAATAAATGATTAGAGATTGGAGTAGATGTGAATGTAGCAAGAAATGAACATGGGTGGCAGAGCAATAGAAAGGAAATACCAGTATGGAGAGAAGTAAGGTGAAAGAGGTAAGATTGATTCAGGAAGGAGAACAGATCAAAAAGTAGTAGAATGATGTGCAAGGTGTAAGTGCAGAGGTGAGGATGATATAGAGGTCCATAAGAGGGCCATATATATCATGGTAGATATGAGACGGCAATAAGAATGATAGCATATGGACATCAAAGGATGATGATAAATATATATGAATATCACATGATCATGTGATCAACCAGACTATTGGAAGTTATTATACATCGCTGCAACCAAGCAGAAATCACTTTGCAAATTGGCAAAAATTAACTTGTGAATATATATTGTTTCTTCTCAACCATTTTCTACCACTACTGGAATGGTCACTGCTCCTTTGAATTAGAATATCTGCAGGTCATCTCCTGTATTATCATCATTATCATCATCCTTGAACATCTGTTCTCCATGCTCACATGGGTTAGATGGTTTAACAGGAGTCCATTTGTCTGTTTTGGCACAGTCTCTACAGCAAGATGCCCTTCCTAATGCCAACTACTTTACAGAGTGCACTTGATACTTTCATGTGACCCCTGCACAAGTGCTTTACATGACCCTGTCACAGACACTTTTATGCAGCACTGGTATGGGCATATTTACATGGCCTTGGCATGAGTGTTTTTACCTAGCATCAGCACCCACAAGCCTGCAAGACTAGGAGATCTTGGCTAAAAGAGAAATGTAGAGGAGATACCTGTATGCATAGACAACCACAATTTAACTTAGTTTGATGTGTTTTCTCAACCACTGCAAACCACCAGAAGTCATCTCCTTTATGAGGCCTTAATGTCTGAAGATCCTTTCTCACCACTTCATCTCTCATCTTCTTGGATCTACTCCTTCCACATGTTTCCTCCACAATTAGAGATTGGCACTTCTTGATACAGTCGTCCTCATCCATATGCATCAGATGATTACGCCAGTGCAGTCCTCTCTCTTGCACACTACATCTGATGCCTCATATGCCCAATTTTTCTCTTGAATCATTTACACTGTTGTACATGTTCATTACCCATCCAGTGGAATATACTAGCTCCATTTCTTTCAAGCCTTTGTGTGTCCTCTGTATTCAGAGCTCATGTTCCATTGCTGTGTAGCATAGCTGTACATACACAGGCATCATAAAATCTGCTTTTCACTCTGAGTGTGAGGCTTTTTGCTACCAACAAAGATTGCAGCACTCTGAACCCATTCTTATTCTAGCAACTATGCTATATATACAGGATGCAATGAATAAATTGTTGTCTAAATTATACAAAAATGAAAATAACACTGGCATCTCATTTTAACAGATATATTTATGAAAATTACATAAAAATATCTTGAAATGCTAAAGAGTAAATTAATTCAATAAAATCGCCATTGACTTCATCCCTTTGGGGTGTTGATAAAATAAAGTACCAGTCATGTATTGATGAGGGGTGGATCAATATAAATAACTATCTTCTTCCACTAAAATTGCTGGTCTTGTGCCATAATTTGAAACATTTATCATCGTCATCTTCATCATTATCAAGGTGGTGAGCTGGTAGAACTGTTAGCACCCTGAGCAAAATGCTTAGCAGTATTTCATGTTTTTACATTCTGAGTTCAAATTCTGCCAAGGTTGACTTTACCTTCCATCCTTTTGGGGTCAGTAAAATAAAAGTACCAGTTAAGCACTGGGGTCAATATAATTGACTATGCCCCTCACCCAAAATTGTTGGGTGAGTGCCAAAATTTGAGATTGTTTTATTATTATTATTATTATTATTATTATTATTATTATTATTATTATTATTATTATTACTAAGGTGGTGAGCTGGCACAATCATTAGCATGGTAGGTAAAATGCTTAGCGACATTTCATTAGTCACTACATTCTGAGTTCAAATTTTTCCAAGGTTGATATTGTTTTTCGTACTTTCGGGATCAATAAATTAAGTACCAGTTGAGTACTGGAGTAGATGTAATCGACTAGTCCCGCCCCACCAACAAAATTTCAGGCCTTGTGCCTATAGTAGAAAGTATTATTGTTATTATTATTATTATTATTATTATTATTATTATTATTAGTAGTAGTAGTAGTAGTAGTAGTAGTAGTAGTAGTAGTAGTAGTAGTAGTAGTAGTAGTGGTGGTGGTAGTAGTAGTAGTAGTAGTAGTAGTAGTAGTAGTAGTAGCAGTAGCAGCAGTAGTAGTAGTAGCAGCAGTAGTAGTAGTAGCAGCAGTAGTAGTAGCAGTAGTAGCAGTAGTAGTAGTAGTAGTAGCAGCAGCAGCAGCAGCAGCAGTAGCAGCAGTTGTAGTAGCAGCAGTAGTAGTAGTAGCAGTAGTAGTAGTAGTAGCAGCAGTAGTAGTAGTAGCAGTAGTAGTAGTAGTAGCAGCAACAGCAGCAGCAGCAACAGCAGCAGCAGCAACAGCAGCAGCAGCAACAGCAGCA
>NC_068996.1:21383072-21386163 GCF_001194135.2 Octopus bimaculoides | reverse complement strand
AGTAGTAGTAGTAGTAGTAGTAGTAGTAGTAGTAGTAGTAGTAGTAGTAGCAGCAGCAGCAGCAGCAGTAGCAGTAGCAGTATTAGTAGTAGTAGTAGTAGTAGTAGTAATAGTAGTAGTAGCAGCAGTAGTAGTAGTAGTAGTAGTAGCAGCAGCAGCAGCAGCAGCAGCAGTGGTAGTAGTAGTAGTAGTAGTAGTAGCAGCAGCAGCAGTAGTAGTAGTAGTAGTAGTAGTAGTAGCAGTAGTAGTAGTCCACTGAACATTTCAGTTGATTAGGTGGCAATTTTCTTTCCTTAACTCTCTCTCAAGGACTTTTTAGAGGATTATTACAGAATGGTGAATGGCAGCTTCCTGTGACTACACAATAGAGGAATCTCAGTTTCATTAGAAACTGCTGGTCTCTTATGCAACTGTTATTGTTGTTGTTGTTGTTGTTGTGTTGTTGTTGCAGTTGTTACCATTGTTTCAACAACAATAGGAATCATCTTCAAACATCAATAGCAATTGTTCCCTCAGTGTTCCCTCAGTTCTAAGGTTAATTTCAAATACTTTATAATTTTTTTCCTTTCTTTGATTCCATTTTCATTATCATATGGAAAGCGTTGTTGTTGTTGTTATTGTTGATGCTGCTGCTGTTGCTGTTGTTGTTGTTGTTTAACCCCAAGCTGGATCTAGGATTACTTGCAAGCCAGCCATAGTCATATCGTATCATTTTCGTTCAGGAATAATTTATCTTGAGTTATGTTATATTAACTAAAAGGTTGTTGTTGGTGTTGTTTTTGAGACCTGTAATGTGTGATTTAAGGGATATTTGGCTGCTATTTCAAGTGGGCTAAGCAATCACAAAGAAGTTCAGTTGTTTATTCACAATATATGATGTATGAGAATTTCGTCTAACTGACCTTCTTTAGCTCTTTAGCATGTAAACCAGCCATATCTGGCCAAAGTATTTCAATTGTTTTATGTTCAAATTGACCAGATCATGCCTCTCACACCTACCCTACAATATTAGTTTAAAACATATACAGCCACATAATTGAAATCTCAAGGCTACAAGATAATGCAGGATAAATTCAAAACAATATGAATAAATAAGTATTACATTTACAAGAATAATCTGAATGCCAAAGGGTTAATATAATCGCAGCTAATTCCTAAACCCCTTCTGTCTTGACCACAGTGATACCATATTTCTTAAAATTCACTGAGGAAGGGTATTAAAGTGTTAAGTGATGTTAAATAGAGAATATAACATTAAAACAGCACATAATCTGTGTTATTGTATATTTTTTTTACTTGTTTCAGATATTAAACTGTGGCTATAGCTGAACAAATTGATTCAATTAATTATTTTTTCTTTTTAAAGCCTGGTACATATTCTATTGGCCTATTTTGCCAATAGAACATAAACAAACCAACACTGGTTGTCAATTGATGGTGGGAGGCAAACACACACACACACACACATATGTATATGTGACATGCTTTTATCAGTTTCCATCTACCAAATGCACTCACAAGGCTTTGGTCAGCCTGAAGTTATAGTAGAAGACACTTGCCCATGGTGTCATGCAGTGTGACTGAACCTGAAACCATGTGGTTGGGAAGCAAACTTCTTATATCATACAGCCACAGGTAATTTTAATCCATGATCTGTCTTCTCATTCCTTTTATATTCATTGCGTTCTGTCTCATTGCATTCCCCTTGGATGCTAACTCTAACAAGACCACCACAAGTTCTAAGTTGCAAACCTCCTGTTTTAAAATTACCTTAAAGCTGTCCTTCAGAATTTCATGTTTTGATTTATACTCTAAACTCCATATTAACAACAAAGTTATTTTATCAAATTCTTCATAATTTCCAAAATCAATTGAAACAAAGGCAATATATTTCATCAGCATTATAATGACAAAAGTGTTAAAGTGATCTAAATTAAATTCTTCCATCAAAATTTTATGTTAATTTATGTTCCAAACACCAGTTTAATAATTACAAGGATATTTTATGAAATTCTTCATTATTTTCAAAATCAATGAAAACAAAGGCTGTGTCTGCCATCAGAAATATGGTAACAGAAGGGTTAACTCTGGCACAGTTTTTGGTGGAGAACCATAATCATCTGATAAATAATTACATGACTTGTACTTATTGACTCCAAAAGGAGAGAAGACATAGTCAACATTTTTGGGTTTCAACTAAGAATAAAAAAAAGTGATGTATTAGATACAGCCCTCTACCATCACTGCAATTCCTACACCACTACCTCCATCACCAGCATCACCTTCATCACCAGCACCACTACCAAAAGCAACAACAACAACAACAACAACAGCCATAACAACCACAACAACAACAGCACCATATATGCTAGATTAGATGATTAATACTTTTATCCACTAACAATATTCGCTTACTTTAGGCTAAGTTTTATTATTTGTTTTATTATTTATGCTAGGTTTTATTTTATTTTTTTCTAATCTTTTTATTGAACCACATTAATTGTAATTCTTTGCTCTTGTGAAGCCATTGTAAAGATTTCTGTTTCTCTTTATAATCTTCCATGTTTGTTCATCTCCAGTTATTGTATACCTGAAAAACTTCACATATAACAATGTTCTTTCCTAGATTTACATTCTACATTATTCATTTTCTGTTGCTTGAATTCCTTTTCTGTCTCTCTGTGTATTCTCTATTGATCAATATGGTTGCACCATAAAATTCCTTTTGCTTTTTCTAACATATCTCTTTGCTTGAATAATAGCTAAATTTGTTGTATTATGATGTAACCCTCTGCCTTCTTCTTTTATTGGTATCTGTTGCTCACAAGCAGCAGTTTTTACAAGCTTCTATGCTACAGTTCCTCAAACATAAGTTATGGCCTTCAGAACTCATTTGAGAACCATTCACCCACAAACAAAACTTCTGCAAGATCACTATCAGGGAGCAGGGAGCAATGTTCTTATGCCTTGTAGCTTACAAGCTCTTTCTCTTTTCTTTTTCTTTATACATACATATGTATATACACATATACATACACTTATACATATACATATATATATGTATATAAATATAAAAATCTGTATATATATA
>NC_068996.1:21381970-21383005 GCF_001194135.2 Octopus bimaculoides | reverse complement strand
AGATAGATATAGATATAGATATTGATATACAATATATAAATATATATATATATACATATATATATAGAGAGAGAGAGATATAGATATATATACTTACATGTATATATACATGCACGCACACACACACACGTATACATATACAAATGCATACATACATACATACATACATACACATACATATATTCACTCACCTCTGATCTCTTGCTAAAAGGATCACTACTTGCTTTTTACTTTGAGGAATTCTTTTACCCACTGTGTTCCATAATTCAAATAGAATTGCAAGCAGTACCAGCAGAGATAAAGCTTCCCTTTTCTCTACCTACTTTGATGCTTAACAAACTCTGCATACGCAGTTAAAATCTTGCCAAAGTTTACTTCTTGATCCCATCATCTTTACGACTAAGAAACATTTTCCATAACTCAATAAGACTTGGAATAATACCACTTTTGATTTTTAATTTCAGTCAGTGATTCTTTGCCACAGATCACTGGATCAACTAACTGTTGGCTTTTATATTTCCTTTTATTCCACCATGGATGCCAAATATTTTCAAACCCTCAAAAATCCAAGAATGAAGTGATTATATCATTAGTTTAGTTTTTTTAATAGTTAATTCAGCTCATTCTTAGCTTCTTGTATTCTTATTTTCCTTGAAATACCCATTCTGTTAATATATGTTACTTACTAATATGTCAGATGATCATTTATATTCTAGAAGCATTATTAGACTTTTCTTCTGTTTCTCAACTTCTGTGAAGAAATATATCTCATCAGTTACCCAATGCTGACAGTCATTTACATACAAATAGCAGTGCCCAGCATAATAGCAACCTTTAGGTTGGAATACATAAAGGAAAAGGAATAAAGAAATGCACAGTAAATATGCAATATACCTGATGTTGTTTGTTTCAGTTATTTTTGTCCTATCTCTCCACATAAGAATTGTTCCCCCTGCTTGTTATCCATAATTGGTAGATGGAAACTAGAAGTAGCCTGTTGTATATGTGTGTGTATATTTATATATATATATATAT
>NC_068996.1:21379400-21380522 GCF_001194135.2 Octopus bimaculoides | reverse complement strand
ATATATATATATATATATATATATATATATACGGCAAATAAGAAAGTGGAGAGGATACAAAATGGACAGACATCAGCCAGTAAACATTCCAGTATGTCTATTTATTCCAATGTATTAGAATGTATTAGATGAATACATACAGTATATCAAATCTAACGAGTTGGTAATTGCAAGAACAAAGGTGTGGAAGCATATAATCATATAGGAACAGGTGATTAAATGAATATATGAGCAAATGAGCAGATTGTCAGTAGCTGCTAGTTCCTTACAGCCGTTTCTGCCAAGAGGCAACAAAATCTTCCAGGTTGTCTCCATTTCATTAGTGTTATGTAAGGATGAGTAGGTAAAACTTGGATAGTGAATGTGCCTCTAGGCTCCTTCAGAGGCTCTAAGTGGTTGGGAGGGTTAACAGATAATAATAGCTACAGTGTGTTTGTCTTCTTAAAAAGACAAGCTGCTCATTTGCTCATGTACTCAATTAGTCACCTGTTCCTATATGATTATATGCATCCACACCTTTGTTCTTGCAATTACCAACTCTTTATATTTGATATTCTGTACTACTAATAAATGTCTATGTATTCATCTAATACATTCTAATACATTGGAATAAATAGACATACTGGAATGTTTACCGGCTGATGTCTGTCAATTTTGTATCTTCTCCACTTCCTTATTTGCCGTATAAATCAAGGGTAAACCACTTTTTACCCCCGCCCACATATAACACACAATTGCAAGATTGCCATGCAATAACTACCACTTGGGTATATGCTTATATGCTTCCATACCCTTGTTTCTGTATTTACCAATTACTAATTCTTTCCATTTGATAATCTGTACAACTAATACATGTGTGTGTATCAATCCAATATATTGGAATAAACAGACATACTGGAATGATTACTGGCTGATGTCTGTTGATTTCATATCCTCTCCACTTTCTTATTTGCCGTATAAATCAAGGGTAAACCACTTTTTATCCCCACCCATATATAATACTCAATTGCGAGATTGCCACACAATAACTAGCACTTGGGTATGAATAACTGGGTACAATACTAGCAGTATATTGGATAGGTACTATCCCTTAGTTGGTTACTCAACCTCTAACTCACACAG
>NC_068996.1:21376532-21377850 GCF_001194135.2 Octopus bimaculoides | reverse complement strand
TATATATATATATATATATATGTGTATGTATGTATGTATGTATATATAGGAGCACACTCTAACACATTGGAACCGTAGCATATTTAGAAAGTTATGCTTTATGGCTGGTCAGAGAATGACCATTGATTTTGCTATAAAGTGCTTTATAGGTGCGAAACCAATGGTCACTTTCTGACTGGCCATAACAAACAACCTATATGTGTGTGTGTTTGTGTGTGTGTGTTCACATGCACATACATGCATGTGTGTATATGTGTGTATGTGTGTCTGTGTATATGCATGTATATGTATGTATGTGTGTATGTATGCATGTATGTATATGTATGTATATGTATGTGTATACATGTGTTTGTGTGTTCTTGTCATGACATTGCATGATGATTATAAATTATCTTTACCATCATACAAGCATCTTATCTGTTTCCAGGAATAATATTATTATTTTTTTTGCCTGAAAACAAATGAGAGTTGGCAACAGGATAGACATCCAGCCATAAAAAATATGCCTCAGCAAATTCTGTCTGACCCATGCAAGTATAGAAAAGTGGACATTAAAATATGATGATAATGTATTGTGTGGTTTCTATTATAATATTGGATGATGGTTATATAGAATATGAACTGTGTGTGCATGTGTGTGCATGTGTGTTGATGCTGATTATATGGAATGTATATAATTAGTAGTAGTTCATTATGTAAGAGTGTGTTTTTTGGTATTTGGGGGTATTGATTGGGTAAAACAGCTGTACTCAGGTCAAGACAGGTATGGGGTTGTGCATCATTGCAGCACATTGTTTCATTCACCATTTGTTAGTATTTGCTCAGGGTCTTCTTGGGCAATCTTGCAAGCAGTGTCCCAGTCAGAGTCCCCATCTCTCTGAGATATTTCTTTATTTGCCATGACTATGTGGTATGTCATTGACCACAGGCAGATCCTCAGAGAAGAAAACACAACATGTAGGATTCAACTTGAAAAACTGAGCAACATGATGTTCATGAGCTGATGTTTGCAGGAGTGGCTGTGTGGTAAGTAGCTCGCTTACCAACCACATGGTTCCGGGTTCAGTCTCACTGCGTGGCACCTTGGGCAAGTGTCTTCTACTATAACCTCAAGCCGACCAAAGCCTAGTGAGTGGATTTAGTAGAAGGAAACTGAAAGAAGCCCGTCGTATATATATATATATATATATATGTGTTTGTGTGTATATGTTGTGTATCTGTGTTTGTCCCCCCAACATCGCTTGACAACCGATGCTGGTGTGTTTAGGTCCCCGTAACCTAGCGGTTCGGCAAAAAGAGACCGATAGAATAAGTACTA
>NC_068996.1:21375239-21376522 GCF_001194135.2 Octopus bimaculoides | reverse complement strand
AGCCGACCAAAGCCTAGTGAGTGGATTTAGTAGAAGGAAACTGAAAGAAGCCCGTCGTATATATATATATATATATATATGTGTTTGTGTGTATATGTTGTGTATCTGTGTTTGTCCCCCCAACATCGCTTGACAACCGATGCTGGTGTGTTTAGGTCCCCGTAACCTAGCGGTTCGGCAAAAAGAGACCGATAGAATAAGTACTAGGCTTCCAAAGAATAAGTCCTGGGTCGATTTGATTCGACTAAAGGTGGTGCTCCAGCATGACCACAGTCAAATGACTGAAACAAGTAAAAGAATAAAAGAATTAACAGGACACATTAGCTGTACTCAAACTTCTTATTCTTGTGGTTCACTTTAAAGTAAGTAAAAATATATCAAAGAACAGTATTGGCACAGGCATGGCTGTGTGATTAACAAGCTCCCTTTACAACCGCATGATTTTGGGTTCAGTACCACTGTGTGGCACCCTGGGCAAGTGTCTTCTACTATAGCCCTGGGCCATGAGTGAATTTAGTAGATTAAACTGAGCGGAAGCCCATCATATATGTGTATTGTGTATATGTGTGTGTTGTTTGTTCACACCACACTGCTTGATGACTGGTGCTGGTTTGTTTACATCCCTGTAATATAGCATTTCAGCAAAAGAGACCGATAGATAAGTAGCAGACTTCAAAAAATAAGCACTGGGCTCGACATGTTCAGCTAAACCCTTAAAGGCAGTGCTCCAGCATGGGAGTAGTCCAATGACTGAAATAAGTAAAAAATAGAAGAAATATATAAAAAAGAGATACTTTAGTTTATAATGAAATATAAAACATAATTATGTGAGGATAATTTCATATTCTTTTGACCTGCAACACAAGGCACTTTTTTTCTTTTGTATTTGGTATTATTAAAGGAAGTGGAGGCGCAATGGCCCAGTGGTTAGGGCAGCAGACTCGCGGTCATAGGATTGCAGTTTCGATTCCCAGACCGGGGGTTGTGAGTGTTTATTAAGCGAAAACACCTAAAGCTCCACGAGGCTCTGGCAAGAGATGGTGGCGAACCCTGCTGTACTCTTTCACCACAACTTTCTCTCACTCTTACTTCCTGTTTCTGTTGTGCCTGCAATTCAAAGGGTCAGCCTTGTCACACTGTGCCACGCTGAATATCCTCGAGAAGTACGTTAAGGGTACACGTGTCTGTGGAGTGCTCAGCCACTTGCACGTTAATTTCACAAGCAGGCTGTTCCGTTGATCGGATCAAGTGGAACCCTCGACATCGTAAGCGACGGAGTGCCA
>NC_068996.1:21373945-21375229 GCF_001194135.2 Octopus bimaculoides | reverse complement strand
GTGGAGGCGCAATGGCCCAGTGGTTAGGGCAGCAGACTCGCGGTCATAGGATTGCAGTTTCGATTCCCAGACCGGGGGTTGTGAGTGTTTATTAAGCGAAAACACCTAAAGCTCCACGAGGCTCTGGCAAGAGATGGTGGCGAACCCTGCTGTACTCTTTCACCACAACTTTCTCTCACTCTTACTTCCTGTTTCTGTTGTGCCTGCAATTCAAAGGGTCAGCCTTGTCACACTGTGCCACGCTGAATATCCTCGAGAAGTACGTTAAGGGTACACGTGTCTGTGGAGTGCTCAGCCACTTGCACGTTAATTTCACAAGCAGGCTGTTCCGTTGATCGGATCAAGTGGAACCCTCGACATCGTAAGCGACGGAGTGCCAACATAACATTATTAAAGGAAACCACAATACATGGAAAGAAATATAAAAATTTGTAACAGTTAATTTTTCTTTTTTTAATGTCTATTCCTTTTAGTTTGGTCTCACTGAAGGGTTGTATCCCTAGCCATCTCGCTTCCTCTAAGATTGGTGAGATTAGTATCACTAAGCAAAGATTAATGCTATTTTTGTACAAGAACATCATAATAAATATTACAGAATATTTTTCACATTTTACATTAAAAATTTTTATTGTCAGTTACAAAAATAACATAATTAATTTAATTAAAAAGGTAGCAAGCTGGCGCAGAATCATTAGCATGCCAGGCAAAATGCGTAGCGGCATTTTGTACATCTTTATGTTCTGAGTTCAAATTCCACAAAGGTCGACTGCTTTTTATCCTTTCGGAGTTGATAATATAAGTACCAGTTGAGTAGTGGGGCTCATTTAATCAACTTACCCCATCCCTACAATTTCAGGCCTTGTGCTTATAGTAGAAAGGATTATTTAATTAGAAAAAGTGATCTTATCACTAAAATTTTTACATAAATTTCTTTGGTGTTTTCTAAAAAGACATTTTTTTTAAAATTCAAGACCTTGCATTCAAATACTAAAATTCTCATATTTTTCATTGCAATATTGTACCTAATTGTCCTTAAATGAATGAAATGGCGCGAAGTACTGCCTAACCTTCCATTCCGGGATTATTAAAGTTGACATGTTTACAGTTATATTTCCTACATTTATAATTTCAGTTTTGTATTTTTTCCTATACTTCTTTTTTTATTATAATGATTATCTTTGAGACATGCAGCAAACTATGTCTCATGATACACCCGTGTGCTGCAGAACACAGTTCAGGGACTGCCAATATAATGTGTGTGCAGTGAAGTTAGGTTGTGTTTTA
>NC_068996.1:21373151-21373402 GCF_001194135.2 Octopus bimaculoides | reverse complement strand
GTGTGTGTGTGTGTGTGTGTGTGTGTGTGTGTGTGTGTGTGTGTGTGTGTGTCTTTGTGTCTGTGTTTGTTTCCTACCACCACTTGACGACTGGTGTTAGTGTGCTTACATCCTCATTACTTAGCAGTTTAGCAAAAGAGACAGATAGAATAAGCACCAGGCTTAAAATAAAAATAAGTACCAGGGCTGATTTGTTCAACTAAAATTCTTCCAGGTGGTGCCCCAGCATGGCCACAGTCTAATGACTGAAA
>NC_068996.1:21371207-21373141 GCF_001194135.2 Octopus bimaculoides | reverse complement strand
ATATATGTATGTATATATATATACAGGGTGTAAGGCATTTGAGGATGTACCTTTTTTGGGTCATTGCTGCATTTTTTGCTAACACTGTATATAATCTTTGTTTCAGAAAATAATAATAACAGACCCTCAGCTTACTCAAGAAATGAAGAGGCATGCTGTTATTATCGTTATAAAGGTTGAACATAGTGATTTAGAAATATATCGATTTAAAAAAGTTGCCAGATCTTTCGTCTACAAAGTTCGTAAGGAGTTAGAAACTGAAGATAGAAACATATCACTAGTATCAAAGCATAAAAAGCATTCTAAACACTCTGAAATCCTCAGAACACCTGAATTTATCCAACAAGTTCAACAGACCATTGATTACAATCCCAGAAAGTCCATGAGGTCAATTGCAAAAGATCTCCATGCGTTAGAAGGAACAGTCAAAAATGTTGTTCATGAAAACATTAGATATAAGTCTTATATGATGAGGAAATGTCAATTTATGTCAGAAAAAGCAAAATAAAATCACTACATCAGATCTAAAAGGCTCTTAAACAAACTGAAAAATCCAGCAGAAGAAGATTTGATTTGGTTTTTCTCAAACAAGAAAAACTTCGACCAAAATCAAAAAGTTAACAGAAGAAATGACAGATGGTTATGTGCAGATCTTTCTAAAGTTCCAAGTGTTATACATACAAAATTTCCAGCCACTCTCATGGTTTTAGGGGTTGTCAGCAATGGAAGACTTGTGATGCCTCCTTACTTCTTTCCACCAGGCCTTAGAGTTAACTCTGCCACTTACATTGGGATCCTGGAAACAATTATTAAGCCCTGGATAGACAGTGTATGCAATGGAAGGCCATATGTGTTTCAGTAAGACTCTGCACTATCACACATGACTCTAGTAACACAGGAATGGATGGCTGAAAATGTTCGCAATCACATAACCCCTAACATTTAGCCTCCTAATTCCCCAGATCTCAATTCATTGGACTATTAGATGTGGAGCATTGTTTAGAGAGGTCAATGAACATGCCCATAACACCAAAGATTCTTTGAAAGATGCCATAGTCGGAGTAATGACCAAAATGAACCAGGACCACTTGATTCAAGCATGTAGATGATTTAGATCTCATATAGAAGCAGTTATTGGAGCTGAAGGTGGCTTTATTGAATAAGATTATAGAAAAAAAGGTTTATTTTTATCCTCATAGTATTTTTTTATAAATAAAGTTATCTTAAACATAAATCTGTCCTCAAATATCTTACGCACCCTGTATATAATCCTTTAGTTTACTATAAAACTTAATTATCAATGAGAAACCAAGGCTTGGTAACTTAGTGAATGTATTTCATATGCTCATTTGATCTTCAATGCAATGCTCTTTTTTCATATATATATCTTTGGTGTTAGTGAAAAAAATCCCTTTTTAGAGAAAGAAAGATTTGTGTTCTTCATAAATCTTCTATGGGATTGATATCACAAAGCATAAGAATATATAATTTTAAGGTTTTCAGGTTTTAAAATAGTGTCTATTGAATTATTAACCTTTTTGATGTCGACCTGACTGCAATCATTCTTGGTTCTATCAGGTCATGCCATAAGTTCTGTCCGATTTTACCTTTCTTAAAATTGAATGAAATTTAATAGTATTTTAGAATGTCTAATGGAATTAATAATTATTTTTATGCATTTGTGTACATTTAAACTAATTAAATATCATTTTACAAAATAATACAATTAAAATTTCTTTGATTAAAACCCTTTCTAACATGGAAGTATCCAAAGAGAATTTAGGGCACATAATGCTTTATGAGTACAAAAAAGAAACTCTGCAGCTGAAGCGACTCGAAACATACATTCAGTTTATGGGAAAGAATGCTTGAATGAAAGAACTTGCAGAAGATGGTTTGCAAAATTCAGAAGTGAAGATCGAACAGAAGTGAAG
>NC_068996.1:21368493-21370680 GCF_001194135.2 Octopus bimaculoides | reverse complement strand
GGTTGGGAAAAAATTCTTCATCCAACTTATTCTCCCAACCTTGCTCTTTCAGACTACCATTTGTTTCGTAGTTTACAGAATCATTTGGGGGACATAACTTTCGCAAGCCAGGAGGAGGTCGAAACTGACATTTCAGAGATCTTCGCTTTGAAACCAAAAGAGTTTTACATTGATGGGATTAAAAAGCTTGTAAATGGATGGAAGGAAGTCATAGATAATCAGGGAAAGTATATTGATGATTAAATTTCAATTAAATATAACATTTGATCACTTGTTTTCTTTATTCAAAATTCAGACAGAACTTATGGGATGACCTGATATATAAAAAAATTTCTGTTTAAAAGCACTCAAAATCTCATATTTTGTTTATTTCTATATAAAAATATTAGTATTAATGACAAAATAATGTTTGTTAATTACCAAATAATTAATTCTTATTAGAAAAAAATTGATTGTATTTTTATTAGTGTTTGCTAAAAAAAGTTATTTATTTTTTTTACTAGCACATATGCAGTAATTCTCATATTGCAGTATTGCACCTAAATGTCCTCAGATGAATTAAATGGCACAAAGTACTTCCTAACCTCCCTCTCTGGGATTAGGTTGACATGTTTACAGTTTTATTTCCCATTAAACTTTTATTTTATCCTCAACAGGAACCTAAGACTTCAGTCAGGTACAAAACTTCAGAGCTGCCACCACCAACATTGGCATGATGAAAGGTAGGTCTGGAGGGTTTATAAAAATATCAGAGCAGGGGCAAGCAGATATGTTCTGGGTACATGAGGTAAGATGGGGTGGGTGTCCCTGACATTGAGAAAAACAACAGTGTGAAAATGGTACTGTGAGAGATTGCTGAATATAGAGTATATATGACAAAGAGAAGATGTATTCCATGTAGACACAACAAAGAGACCAGCTACTGATGTTGATGACTGATGATTGAAAGCACAATTAAATATAATAAAAACAGAGAAAGCAGCTGGATCTCCAGGAACAATCACTGAGATATTGAATATAACCAGTTCTAATCTTCCATTCATATTAGATGTCTCTAGGAATATAGCCAGGAGCATTGTCTTAATAATTAAACAACTCTTCCTCTTGTGTGCTACCTCAGGAAATAGAAAAATGCATACAGCTTTGCAAATTTTTCCCAGCCACTCACTGACAACTGCCAAAATCAAACCAACTGTTCACAGCAGGGATTCTGATTTTCCAGTGGAGTTGTCTATAAGCTAATCCTTAATCCCTTCACATTCAATCTGGCCATATCTGGCCTCTCACACATACCTTAACATGTCATTCTGAAAATATATAATCATATCATCGAAATCCCAAAGCTATGAAATGATACATGATCAATTCAAAACAATGTGAATAAATAAGCATTATATTTGACAGTAATCTGAATGCTAAACAGGAGTGGACCCAATGAAGGGTCTGATGGGGCATGTACCCCCTCAAGCAAAGAAGTGTATCCTCCTAAATAATGTTATCATGTCCTTTTCTCCTGGAATTGTATTCCCTTCTGATCCTGTGCCTTACTTTTGAAAAATTTCTGGCACCGCACCTAGCTAAAGGGTTAAATCCACAAAATGATAACCTGAGAAACTACATGAAATTCTCAGCTGCAGACTGTAATATCACATATAATAAATCTTACCTCCTAGATCCGTTTTTCTCCTTGATATCCTTACCATGTCTTACAAACACTAATCACTGCTTATCCAAATCCTTTTTGCCAAGAAACAAGCAAAGTTCTGAAAGTAATCCTCAAGTCATTATAACACAGAGAATGAAGTTAGATCTCTGAATTACAGCTACAGTCAATCCAACAGGCCTCTTCACAGTTTCCTTCTATTCAGTTTCACTCACAAGGATAAAGCCAACTCCAGGATATTGTAAAAGACATATAACTATGATATTACAGAATGGAATTCAGCCTGCAAATCAAAACCATTCAGTCATGCTGAATAACTTAACAACTGCTTTGACTTCACTGACCCAGGAGGGCCTCAAAGACTTTGGGCATCACTCTATCTTTTTAGGTTAATTTTGTTTCATTTAATTTGTAAAACTTGCAATTATTGATGAAATAGGGTTGGTGAAGCACAATAGCAAGCTCTGGCCTACATAGTTACAGGTTCAAAACTTACATATTAATGACATTATATATATATATAT
>NC_068996.1:21365885-21368256 GCF_001194135.2 Octopus bimaculoides | reverse complement strand
ATATATATATATATATATATATATATATATATATATAAGACAAGTTGAATAAAAATCCATTATTAACAATCGAAGCAGTATTAATGCAAAATAGCATTCTGTATAGCTTACTTAATGTGGATATATTTTGAAAAAGCCACAACATAGTAATATTCATCTCGAGAAAGCATCTCATAAAAATGAATAGTGTTAAAAAGCACAGAAGTATCAACAGTAGAGATGCTTCTGTGCTTTTTAGCAAATATGCATCAATGTGTGATTTTTTTCTCAAGATGAATATTGCGGTATTATGGCGTTATTGCAGTATAACCATGTTGAGTAAGATATACAGAATATCTGTATGCATGCATGTGTGTGTGTGATGTGATGCACGCATGTGTGTGCGTATGTGTTTCTGTTTACTTATGTCTAGGCATCATGTGATACTTGTAAATGAGCATCATCATCATCATCATCATACAAGCAAGGTTATTTGTTTCCAGTCCTCTGTGAAAAATACATCTAGCTATGGGAAACATATTACCTTCCTTGGAAACATGTGAGGGTTGGCAAAAGAAGGGTATTCAGCCATAGAAGACCTACTTCAACAAATTCCATCTGACCCATGCAATCATGAGAAAGTGGACGTTAAATGGTGATAATAATAATAATAATAATAATAATAATAATAATAATATAATAACAACACTGATTAACCTAATTTCAGAGATGTATATTTAGAGATAGGAATAGGATCCAGCTGCAAAAATAATTGTAAAAGAGTATCATTTACCTATAAAGCATTTGTCTTCATCTGTAATAATTATATAAGCTAAAATAATCTTGGTTTGGCTTTAACCAAAAACATCCATCACAAATTGAAATATATTTACATATTCACAATATGTTTAGCTGTGTCGTATCACATATAAATAATTTTATTGATTTTTCTCAAATCATCACCACTTGTAGATTACAGAATGTTAATGTAAGTCTATGCTTAATTCAAAATACATGTGGCAAGCGTAGCATTTCTAACAACAGTCTTGAAATTGTCTTTTTTTCTGAACTCATTAACCTCTTGTTAAACCTGAATTCTAACCCAAAGCAAATTTCACAGCAAATGTATGTATAGGTATGTACACACACACACACACATGCACGCACACACACACACACACACACATACACACACACAGAGACACACACAGACACACACAGACACACACACATGCACATACATGTGCATGCACACTCATATACACACACACATGTGCACTCATGTACACACACACACACACATACGTACATGGCTGTTGGGTAAGAAGTTTGCTTACCAACCACATGGTTTCAATTTCTGTTTCATTGTATGGCACCTTTGGCAAATGTGTTATACTATAGCCTTATGAGTGGATTTGATAGATGGAAATTGAAAGAAGCCTGTACCAGACTCCCTTCTAATTTGGCATGGTTTCTGTGGCTGGATGCCCTTCCTAATGCCAACCACTCCAGAAGTATAATGTGTGTTTTTATGTGCCACCTGCAAGAGTAATAGTTGCATGACATCAATATCTGTCACAACTACAATTTCACTTGGTTTGATGGGTCTACCTTCTCAAGCACAGCATATTACCTAATGTCTCAGTCATTTTTCATTACCTCTGTGAGGCCCAACACTCAAAAGATGCTTCTTACGTGCCACCGACATGGGTGCCAGTTACATGACACCAACAACGGCTAGAACTATGATTTCATTTGATTTGCTGGGTCTTCTCAATCACAGCATATCTCCAAAGATTTCGGTCTCTTTTGTCATTGCCTCTGTGAGACCCAACGTTCAAAGGTCGTGTCTCACTACTTCATCCCATGTCTTCCTGGGTCGCCCTCTTCTACAGCTTCCTTCCATTGGTAGAGATTGGCACTGCTTCACACAACTATCCACATTCATATGCACCACATGACCAGATGTGGTGTGCAGTTATCTCTCTTGCACACCACATCTGATGCCTCTTATGCCCAACTTTTCTCTCAAGATGTTTACACTCTGTTGTACATGCATACTGACATTGCACATTGAGCAAAGCATACTAGCTTCATTTCTTTCAAACCTACACATGTCCTCAGCAGTCACAGCCCATGTTTCACTGCCAGTAGCATGGCTGTTTGCACACAGGCATCATTTAGTCTGCCTTTTACTCTGAGGGAGAGGCCTCTTGTAACCTACAGAAGTAGGAGCTCTCCAAACTTTGACTAACCTATTCTTATTCTAGCAGCTATGCTCTTGTTTATGTGTATGTGTTACTGTCTCCTTTCCATGATATTGTGCAATAGTTGCAAGCGAGTGTCACTGTCATGATAGTGGCATCCATATATATATATATATATATATATA
>NC_068996.1:21358692-21365816 GCF_001194135.2 Octopus bimaculoides | reverse complement strand
TATATATGTATGTATGTATGTATGTATGTATGTATGTATGTATGTATGTATGTATGTATGTATGTATGTATGTATCATCATCATCATTGTTTAACATCTGTCTTCCATGCATGCATGGGTAGGACATTGACAGGACAGGAGCTGGCCAGGTAGAAAACCATCCCAGGCTACTGTGACTGTTTTGGCAGGGATTTTATGGCTGGATACCGTTTCAAATGCCATCCACTTTACAGTGTGGACTGGAGCATTGGAGTGAGCAGTGGAGGTGGTGAACCAATGTCAGATGATGAAAGGCTAGAGTGTGACAGAGCAATAAAGAGGCAGATACAAGTGTCCTGCTACAGAGGAGGCACATGGCCACCCAGCAAGAGAGAGGTGGAGGGGGAGAAAAAGAGGGATAGGGAGAAGAAGAGAGAGGAAGAGAGAAAGTGAGGGAGAGTGAAGTACATGAAAGAAGACTGAAAGAGGTGTGTTGACATAAAGGAGATACCTGGTTACCCAGTCAGAGGAAAAGCAAGAGAAGGAGAAAGATAGAGTGATCAAGATTGAGGCCAGTAACAGGTGTGCTGCTATAGAGGAGATACGTGGCCACCCAGCCAGAAGGAAGAGCAACGGAAAAATAGAGTGAGAAACTGCAAAAGTGCAAGAGAAGTGCCAGGGTATACTCACAAGTAACAAGGACCAGAGTACAGATATAATGGCAGAGTAAGGGAGAGAGAGGTATGGAGGTCACAATATATGTGGTCAGGTATTGCCAAGAAGGCACAAGTAGGAAAAGGAGATTGCAGTTACCTGCAAAAACCTGGGTAGAAAAATGGAGTAGGGGAAAGCTGTGATACAGTGAGCAGGGCAGTGGGGGTATGGAAGGGAATTGGAAGACAATTATAGTTTATGAAGAGGAAATGTGAAGAAGAGAATAAGATGCAGTTTAGAAGAGGTGATGTAGTTTAGTTTCTTGGGGTAGGGTGTGTGAAAAGTTTGTTGTTACATGTGGGTGGGACACAATGTTTCTAGCACTCAGTTTCGCTGATATGGGTGGGTCTTCTCTAGAATCTCATATTGCCAAACATCTCGGTCCATTGTTATTTCCTCTAAGAACCCCAACATTCTAAGATCAGACCTCACCACTTCATCCCATGTCTTCCTGGGTCTCCTTCTTCCACAGGTACCATCCACTTTTAGTGACAGGCACTTCTTTATACAGCTGACTTTACTCATACACATTACATGTCCAAACTGACACATTCTCCTCTCCTGCATGTAACATGTAATCCCTCTTATGCCTATCTTTTCTCTCAACACAGTTACACTCTGTCAGTCATGCACACTGTCTCCAGTGTATGCATGTCCTCCACATTTAGAGCCCATATCCACTACCATGTAATATAGCCATTCTCACACAAGCATCATACAATCTACCTTTCCACTCTGATAGAAAGTCCTTTTGTTGCCATCAGAGGTAGTAGTTCTCTGATCTTCCTCCATCCTATTCTTATTCTAGAAACAATACTTTCAGAGCATTCACCACCATTACTAATTTGATCACCTAAACAGCAGAAACTATCTACTACCTCAAGAGAGCCTCCTGGGCATTTGATAGAGTCTAAGTCCCTTGGGCTCTTAATGCTTATTGGTCCTGAGCATCTACCACACACAAAAGCAACCTTATCTGTTAACCTACCTGCAATTCCGTTGCATTTCTTATGTGTCTGTTGTTTACACTTGGTGGAGCAAATGGAATTACTTCTCACTCCTTTCCAACATATTAAAAGGGGCCATTTACCTGATGAAAAGAAAGTCTTATCTGCTTTCTTGCTAATGACAAGTTAACTGTAAGGCCCTTTAATTTCAGGTTTTGCTTCCAAGCCCAGAACTTCTCCAATTCTGCAATAAGAGCAGAGTCATCAACATATAGCAGTTCCTATGGGCATCCGGTTTTGAATTCTTTTGTTATGGCCTGGAGAACTATGATGGATAAGAGTGGACTAAGAACTGATCCTTGGTGAACACCAACTTCTATGCTAAATTCATCACTGTATTCAGAGCCAACTCTCACCTTACTGACAGAATCACTGTACATGGCTCGAATGATTTTAACAAGTCACTCCTCTACTCCTAGCTTCCTTAGAGACCACCAGATAAGAGAGCAGAGAACTCTGTTGAAAGCTTTCTCCAGGTCAACAAAGGCTAAGTACATTGGTTTACTTTTGATCAAATACTTTTCTTGCACTAGGAAGATGGCATCTCTGGTACTTCTCCCTGGAACAAAACTGAACTGCTTCTCATCTAGTTTAATTCTATCTCTAACCAGTTGATATAACTCTCTCTGTAATTTTCATGATCTGGTCCAGCAGTTTGATACCTCTGTAGTTGTTTCTATCGAAGGTATCACTTTTATCCTTGTAGCAGCTAACTATAATGCTACTACACCATTTGTTGGGAATGATGCCTTCCTGAATAACCTGATTAACTATGTAAGTGACTAGGCTGTATCCCACACTGCTTGATATTTTAATCATCTTGGCAGTGATAGCTGATGGTCCAGGGGCTTTCCCAGTCTTCATACTCTTAATTGCCTTATCTATTATACTGCTATCAACTCTGATGGCTGGTACCTCAACTGGTTCAATATTTGATAGACTCTCCTGCTCCCAATCATTCTCCTTCCATAATGGTATCCCTACGCATCTTTCTTCTCTGAGTCACTAAGCGAAAGCATATCATTATCCATTTGCACACATTTCTAACCTACCACATTTCTGATACATTGCTTTATCTCTCATGTTATAGAATATTGGTAAACTTCTTACATTCTGCTCTTCCTTTTGCTCTGTAAACCTGTTGCCTTGCCTCCTTTCTGGCTCCCTGATATAATGCTCCACTTCCACCATTTTTCCAGTCTTTCCAGGCATGTCTGTTTGTTTTTATAGCACTGTCCACCTCCTTCTTCTACCACCATGTCACCCTTGGCTTAGCTGGGACTTTGCACCAGCCACAGTTTTGGTCAGAGGTTCCCAGTAAACTGTCCCGCAGGAACTTCCAGTTGTCCTCTAAGCTATATGTTCTTTCCTCCTTCTCCTATCTATAATCAGAGGCTTCCAGTAGAATGTCTCTAAATTTTTGTTGGTTTGCTGGGTCTTTGAGCTTCCATTTTCTTCCTTTCTAGCCTTAGTTCTGAAGTCACAAACTAGTAGCCTGTGTTGGGGTGTACACTCTTCACCTGGGAAAGACTTCATATTTGTGAACATCAGCCTATCATGTTGCCTTGTGAGGAGGTAATCAACCCGGCTTATGTTCCCACTAGACTGATAAGTTAATGCAGGTAGTTTATCCCGTCCCCCTCTAACTTTTAATTCATGCAACAAAAAAAACTGCATTATTTATGGGATGACCCAATATGTATGTATATATGTATGCCTGCATATATGTATGTATGTATGTATGTATGTATGTATGTATGCATTCATGCACGCATGCATGCATGCATGCATGCATGTATGTGTGTGTGTGTGTGTGTGTGTGTGTGCATGTTTGTGTGTATATGTTACTGTCTCCTTTTCTTGATATTTTGCAATAGTTGTAAGCTGGTGTCGCTGTCATGATAGCAGTCTTTCATTTCCAATCTACCAAGACATGTGGTCATGAGGAAAAATATTACCTTGCTTGGAAACAGGTGAAGATTGGTAACAGGAAGGGCATCTGGTCATATACATACCAGCTAAAAATCTAATAAGCTGACCAAGACATTCTCATGAAGTGTGACCAAATGAGGTTTATTTTTCAACATAGTCCCCCTTGCAGTACACATACTTCTTCCATTGGTGTTGTAGTGTTTGAATCTCATTCATGTGTTGATGAAAAAAGGTCATCATTAGCAGATATGACATTATCATCACTGCATTACAATACTGGTTCCCAGCCAAGCATTTTTTCGTGTTGGAGAACAAATGATAGTCAGCTAGAGCCAAATCAAGAGAGCAGGGAGGGTGATCAACCATCTCAAAAGCAGTCATACACAGCAGCCATTGAAACCAGAAATTGTCTTGATAAAACAAGACCCCTTCAATCATTTTTCCTGGGCATTTGGTCTTGATAGCCTTTCTTAACTGCCTCAGCAAGTTGGCATAGTACTCTCCATTGATGATGTGGCCCTCTTGAAGATAGTCAATAAACACAATGTCTTTTGCATCAGAAAAAAACAAAAGCCATCAACTTCTTTACAAATGAAGTGACCTTGGCCTTCTTTGAAGCAGGTGAGGAAGAGTGTTTCCTCTGCATTGATTGTCTCTTTGTTTCTAGCCCAAAGTGATGAACCCAACATTCATCCTGGGTTGGGAAATGTCCAAGGAAACCAGTTGGATCCTTTGCACTGTTGATAAAATGAGCATAATCCCCTAATGTTGCAATCTATCATCTTTTGAAGCTGTGGACAGAACATTACAAGACATTAAAAATTGTAATTCGTTGATGGGAAATGTCACAGTATTATTGTCAGGAGACTTCCAACAAACACTACCAATTGTTCCAAGAGGAACAAAAGTGGATGAGCTCAATGCTTCAATAAAATCTTCTGTATTATGGCACCACATGAAAATACTTCACCTTTCGACAAATATGAGATCAAGGCTTTCAAGAGATCAGTCAGCTGAACTATTTGTAGAGCAGCATTTGAAACTTGGTGAAGGGAGAGTTGCAATTGATGAAGAACAGTTTCCTACACTCAATCCAATATGTAATTCAGCTGATTCCGTTGATGATTTGGTGGCTGAAATTTTCCTAAATCTTCTTCATAATTACAACAATACACATTGGATCTGTAAATGAGCAATCCTGGATCCAAAAAATGTTGTTGTAAATAGCATTAATAATATGCTATTAAACAAACGTCCAGGGAAGTATTCACTCATAACTCAATTGACAGTGTTGTTTTGAACTCACTAGAACTACCAAGTACAGCTCCTCATTGTCTTCAACTGAAAAAAGGGACTCCTATTATGCTATTGAGTTATTTGTCTCAACCAAAATTATGCAATGGTACGAGACTAATTGTACACAATCTCATGAGAAACTGCATTGGGGCAAATATTCTCACTAGTTGTGGTAAAGGTGAGACCGTCTTCATTCCTCACATACCAGTTATACCATCTAATGTCCCATTCCAATTTAACTGTTGCAGTTTCCTGTCTGAGTTTCTTTTGCTATGAGCATTAATAAAAGTCAGGACCAAACACTAAAAGTTGCTGTATTGCAGCTTGAAGAACCATGCTTTTCACATGGCCAACTTTATGTAGGAGCATCACATGTGAGAGCAAAAGCAAATCTTTTTGCATATGCACCCCGAAACAAAAGGCATTGTTTATTCACTCTTAATGCAACATGAATACTTCAATAACTTAATTTAACATTACTATCATTACATTCAAGATTGAGTAAATTACCTATCTAAATGAAGTGTATTATATAATTGCCATAAATAAAATAACATATACAACTCACTTATTATTGTCATATAATAAACAAACAGAAGTTTGTGTATGAAACTGAGCATTTTTCTACGTCAATTATTACATGTTATTCTCTTATAAAATACACACATACAGGAGGAATAAATTATATATATAATATTACTTTGAATGTGGCTTCCAAGAAAAAGTAAAAGTAATTACCCAATCAACAATGGGTATTACTGCTATATATATACATATATATATATACACATACATACATACATACACACACATGCATATATATAGAGAGAGAGAGGGGAAGAGAGATGGAGAGAGAGGGAGAGGAGAGTATTAACAGGTATAAGCATAATATTGTTAATATCAAGTTATAACTGTTTGTTTGTTCATTATTTACATTATTTATTTACAATTGACGGATATTTGTCCTCATCTTGTCTGTTGTTAACACCAAACAAGATAAGGACAAATCTTGTTAACATCAAACAAGTTGAGGACAAATATCTGTCAATTGTAAATAATGTAAATAATGTACATAATTCCTCATCTCCTAAATATAGAACTGTATTATCTAATCGGTACGGAGCCGACATTAGACTTCAGTGGAGATATATAGAGAAACTCTATCAAAAACTGGCTTGTCTTTCAAACCATCTAACTTTCCGGTGTAGATGTAGAGACTCAAAGCTAATACCACCTAGCTTGAATATAATAACACCAGTGAATTCATAAAAAGCTAGAAGAGTAGCAGAAAGGGCAGGACATGCCCTCGTCCATGAGAGGATCGATTACTAAATAATGAAAGAGAGGTTATCTTCATTACTTAGGAAAATAACCAGAGATGATGATAGAAAGAGAATCCTACAAGATCTAGTGTTAACAACAAACAAGATGTGGACAAATATCCGTCAATTGTAAATAATGTAAATAATGTATATAATTCCTCATCTCTTAGATATAGAACTGTTTGTTTGTTGTTCCACAGAATAAAGGAAAAATCTCCTTAATCTAATGTAAGATCATCTCGAAAGTATGTTCACTAATATCTGTAGCAAATTTAGATAGGTTAGCAAGTCCAATAGAAATATTATTATGAAAATGAATTTCATGGCCTATCAATAAAATATATAGCTGCTAAGAAGCTTAAGAGACTTCACTTATTATGGCTTTACTCTCTATAACTTCACTCTCTCTATGTTTAATTTGGAAGCAGTTTTCTAGCCATCTGGGTGTATCTGGTTGAAAGTATTCCAAAATATTTTCTGATAAGTGCTGGTAATGGATTTCAAAACATGACCATTTGCTATAGATTCTTAGTTTAATTAGAGTGCACATGAATGTTCCACGAACTATGTATTTTGCTTTTATTTATTCATTTATTCATTCATGTCATTCAGTTCTGGTTAGAAGGGACTGTTGCATTTTCTGAATTTGATATTTCTTACAGGTTGTGAAAGGTTGGCCTCAAAAGGTTGTGAAAGCCTATTTATTGGTGGCCAGTTATTTGATTTAAAACCAAATTCGAAGCTATTTCTAGAGTATTCTTCTTGTTTATCAAAGTAATAGGCTGCCACCTCAGTCTTTTAATAAAGTTGTTAGCCTTCTGTCTGAATTAGGCAACACTAATATATATATATATATATATATATATATATATAG
>NC_068996.1:21355359-21358389 GCF_001194135.2 Octopus bimaculoides | reverse complement strand
TATATATATATATATATATATATATATATATATATATATATATATGCATGTATGTGTGTATATGTGTGTGTGTGTGTGTGTGTATAGATAGATATATATAAATGTGTATGCATGTATATATACATATACTTATACATATACTTATACTTATACATACATACATACATACATACTTATATACATGCATCCTACATACTTACATACATCATCATCACTTTCTTCCTTGAGGTGCAGAAGATATTAAAGCTATCTGACCTTTTGATTCACACATTAAATTGAAGTTTTCCCATAATTGATAGCAAGTCACCTGAAAAGTTCAACAAAGCCAATCTAATAAGAGACTCTAACAATACATTTGATCAATAAGGCAAGCAAAGTTCAGATGGAAAGCCACATTTATGAACTGAGAATAGTTAAATATATTAAAACTGACAAAAATAGTGTATCTATCAAACATTGCGATATCTGTATGTGCATATGAGAATCTATCAAATAAGCTTGTATGTGGTGATTATGTGTGACTATGCATAGATAAAAATGCTACACCATGACACCAAATCAATGAATTTTACCAAGTTCAGTACCCATCTGCCAAACCAACTAAATTAGAAGAGAATTCTGAACATCACAAGAATCAAAGCCAAAAGAATCTGTTAGGTGAAAGAAAGATTAAGAAATTCAAATGGAGAAAAGAAAAATCATTCAAATATTTTAATAATATTCTATTAATAATAACACCCTTGTATACTTTCTAAAGCAAAATTCACTATTGCTAAAGAAGAGTGGTAATGGTTTACAAATTTATATTTAGATTAAGGAAAGAGATGCATGTGTCAGTATGTAATAAGAAGTTTACTTCTCAACAACATGGTTTTAGGTTCAGTCTCACTGCATGGCACCTTGGGTGTGTGTCTTCTACTATAGCTTTGGACTGACCAAACCTTTGTGACTGGATTTGGTAAACAAAAACTGAAAGAAGCCTGTTGTGAATGTATTCATGCTCGTGTGTGTGAGTGTGTGTATGTGTGTGCGTGCGTGTGTGTGCGTGCATGCGTGCGTGCGTGTGTGTGTGTGTGTGTGTGTGTGTGTGTGTGTGTGTGTGTGTTGTTGTTGTCTTGCTTTGATATCACATGATGAGTGATACCATCGTGCAAGTTGTATCCTTCATTTCCAGTCTTTCATGGAAACATGCCAGGCCATACGGATGGTAATATTACTTTATTTGGAAACAGTTCAGGGTTAACAGCAGGAAGGGCATCTGAACACAGAAAATCTGCTTTCACAAATTCTGTCTGACCTATGCAAGCAGGGAGAAGTGAACATTAAAGCAATAATGAAGAGGAAAGCGTTCATAGAGATGATGCAACTGTTATCTTTTGCTCAAGTGATCTCTATTGTTCTTCTCTTCATTGTTATTGTAATTACATAGGCCTCATTAACAACAAAAGCATGAAAATAAATTAACTATTTTATTACCCATACTGAAGTTCATCCTATCTCTGTTGTGGGATAGTTTCTTCTAAAATTTCCTCCGAGAGGATTTGAAGATATCTTTGGAAAAAGATATGCTACTTTACTTGATTGGCAACACAAAACAGTGATGTAGTGTGGGTAATGACACAGTTGTGTAGTGTGGATACAGAAAGAATAGTGTATTGTAGTGTGGGTAGCAAAAAGTGGTGGGGTAGTGAGGATAGTGGAACAATGTTGGTGTAGCTTGTGTTGTAAAACAGTGGTCATGCAGTGTGGGTTGTAAATCAGTGGTGGTGTAAGTAGGTTGGTGAAACAATGGGATATTGTATGTATCGATACAGGGTGTAATATGGATAGTGACGCAGTGCTGATGCAGTGTCAGTAATGAAAAAGTGGTTTGTGTAGTGTGGGTAGTGAAACAGTGATGTGTGGTGTAGGTAGTGAAACAGTGCTGCAGTGGGGGTAGTAATAAATGCAGGTGTCATGTGTATAGTACTGGTGGTGTGGTTTGGGTTGCGAAGCAGTGTGGTATTGTGGGTATTGGTCTATTTGTGTACTGTATCTACACTACAGCGATGGTGTAATGTGGGTAGCACAACATTGGTTATTGCAGATATTGAATCAGTTGTGTAGGTAGTGAAACAGTGTTAATGTTATGTGGGTAATGAAACAGTGTTGGTGTACATGGGGAGTAAAACAGTGGTAGTGTATTGGTGGTAGTGAAACAAGTGAGTTGTAGTGTGGGTACTGAAACAATGGTGTAGTGTCGCTAGTTAAACAGGAGTATAGTTTGGGAAGTGAAGCAGTGGTATAATGTGGGTAGTAAATCAATGGTGGTCTAGTGTGGGTAATGAAAGCAGTGGTTGGGTAGTGTGGGTAATGAAACATGACGGTGTAGTGGGGATAGTGAAAATGTGGTGTTGTAGAATGGTTAATGAAACAGTGGTGGTGTAGTGTGGGTAGTGTTAGATTGATGTAAGGTGGAGAATGAAACAGTGGTGGTGCAGTGTATGTAGGGAAACAATGGAGTGTGCTACTGGAGTGTGCTACTGGAGTGTGGGTACTGAAACAGTGATGTAGTGTTGCTAGTGAAACAGGCATATAGTTAGGGAAGTGAAGCAGTGGAATAATGTAGGTGGTAAACCAATGGTGGTCTAGTGCAGGTAGTTAAACAGTGGTGGTGTAGTGTGAGTACTTAAACAATGATGATGTAGAAATGGGTAATGAAACAGTGGTCTCTTGTGGGTAGTGAAACAGTGGTGGTCTTGTGTGGTTAGTAAAACTGTGGTTTTTTGTAGGTTGTGAAGCAGTGGTGTTGTAGTGTGGGAAGTGAAGGAGTGGTAGTTCAGTGTAGGTACTAAAACAGTGGTGTTATAGTGTGGGTAATGAAACAGTAATAGTGTGGTGTAGATAGTGAGACAGTGGTGAAATGTGTGTAATGATAGAGTGGGTGGTGAATCAGTGTTGTCTTCTTCGTTGCGTCGCAATGGTATAATGTGATGTAGCTGAACTGCTTGAGGTATATATATATATATATATATATATATATATATATAT
>NC_068996.1:21353929-21354960 GCF_001194135.2 Octopus bimaculoides | reverse complement strand
GAAATCGGCCCCAAGACGTATTCTTTGTAAACCTAGTACTTATTCTATCAGTCTCTTTTGCCGAAGCACTAAGTTCCAGGGATGTAAACACCCCAACATCTGTTGTCAAGTGATAGTGGAGTGACAAACCCAGACACACACATCATCATCATCATCATCATCATCATCATCATCATCATCATCGTTTAACATCCGTTTTCCATGCTGGCATGGGTTGGATGGTTTGACTGAGGTCCGGAAAGCCAGGAGGCTGCACCAGGCTTCAATCTGATCTGGCAAGGTTTCTACAGCTGGATGCCCTTCCTAATGCCAACCACTCCAAGAGTGTGGTGGGTGCCTTTTACATACCACTGACACGGGAGCCAGTCAGGCAGACCTGGAATCGATCATGTTTGGATGGTACTTTTTACATGCCAATGGCACAGGAGCCAGTCAGGGAACACTGGCATTGACCACGTTCAGATGGTGCTTTTTATGTGCCACTGGCATGGGAGCCAGTCAATGGGTACTGGCATCGACCATGTTTGGATGGTGCATTTTACATGTAACTGGCACGGGAGCTAGTCAGGGGCCACTGGCCACAGCTACGATTTTGGTTTTACTTGACTCAATAGGTCTTCTCAAGCATATCATATTGCCCAATGCATCAAGGGTACTTTTAAATGGGCCAGACATGCAGCACTGACATCAGCCATGGCTGCGATCTCATTTTAGTTGCTGGGTCTTCTCAATCACAGCATATCTCCAAAGGTCTCGGTCTCCTGTAAATGTTCAAAAGTCATGCATCACCACCTCATCCCATGTCTTCCTGGGTCTACCACTTCCACAGGTTCCTTCCACAGTTAGGGTGTGGCACTTCCTCACACAGCTGCATTGCAGAACTCCAGGAGCCTAGTTCCCTCTTCATTTCTAGTACCAATTCCATGGCCCCCATGTACACCGTGGAAGATACCAGGTTACTGTTCAACATGCCCATTAAAATCTCCAGCCACAAACACACACATAAACATATATATATATATATATATATA
>NC_068996.1:21348272-21353169 GCF_001194135.2 Octopus bimaculoides | reverse complement strand
ATATATATCTTATTAAAACTGAAAATGTGTGTGTGTGTGTGTATGTGTATCGGTATGTCCTCATTTTGTGCCAAAACGGCTTGACCAATTTTTCTTAAACTTTGCATGCACATTGCTTATGTGTCTGGGGAGGTTTTAAGTGTAAATTGATTTCGAAAAAATGTTCAGGTAAATAGTGGGAGGAATAACATTTTCGGGTTTATACTTGTGGGGCATTGGTCTAGGTGTTTGCTTGCTGGAATTTTCCTAGCCGTGGGGTTCCAGATTTGTTGCCTATGTACTGTCAATCTATCCCACAAGATCAAACTAATTTGACCTATGTAGTCTCCATCACATCCACCAAATGTGAGGACCTAGATTAAGTTCTTCAATGCACAGGTGAAGTGATTTTTTTATGGTGAAAGTTTGACCTGATTAAAATTTATATGTTGAGCCCTCAAAGAGGTAGATGCAAGTTCCGCAGTTAGGGCAGTTGCATTTTTTGACTAGTGGGGTTGTATTTTTGGTGGGTAATTTGGTACTGGTGAGTAACCTTTTTAGGAATTGCAGTTGTCTCTTGCTTTTAATAATTCTATGTACTTCCAGTGCTTTTTTCACAAGCAGGTTATTATAAGGAGGGGTATGTTTTGATGGAGGATATTGTATGCTCCCATGTTCGTTGGATTGTATGTTGATACATAAGATAAAGTTTTAAGTGTATCATGGGATTTTCTTGTTTTCTGTAACTCTTGGATGTCTATCGTTTTTGCACATTCTATTCCATTTTTGATTAAACTAGGCAGGCATTTTCTTTCTAGTAATGTGTTTTTAAGATCTTGGAGTCATTTATGTTGGGTTTTGGGATTTGATGCAATCATGCAAATTCTTCTTACCAGGTTGAATGGTCTATTGATTTTAGTATGTTTTGGGTGACAGGAAGAGACTAGAAGATATTGTTTTGAGTCCATTGGCTTGAAGTAGATGTTGGTTTCAATTTCAGTATTTCTTTTTATGATTAAGATGTCCAGGAAAGGTAGCTGTTTTTGGCTGTATTCCATTGTAAATTGTATACTGTGGTTGATGTTGTTGATTTAAGTTTTTAAATTCCAAGAGTTGCTCAAAGTTATGCAACCACAGAATGAAACAATCGTCCAAATAGCATTTCTAGTTGGTGAATAAGTATTTTTGGAAGTTGTTTCCAAATTTCAATCGAGCATGCCTGTATATTTGGACTTCCAAGTATGCCATGAAAAGGTTAGCAAAAGTAGCAGCTGCTCTCGTTCCTATCCCAGTGCCCGATTTTTGCCTGTAGGTGTTCTTATTGAAGTTGAAGAAGTTCTTCTGTAGGATGAATTTTATTTCTTCAATGATGAATCCTTTTCTGATTTGGTCAGGAATGCCATTTGGGAATTTTTCCAGCCAGAAATGTACACATATTCTTGAAGAATCGAGGTGTAGAGGTTTATTACATCAAATGAAACCAGAAGAGAGTCCTTGCTGGTTTTGTTCAGGAGATGGTTTAAAAAGTTCAAAGCATCTCACATAAAGCTCAGTATATGTTAGAGAATAGGTTTTAGGAGGATATCAATAAAGTTACTGAGTCCGTGTGTCTCACACGAGGGACTGACCACAATTGGTCTCATTTTGACATCTCTCGGATGCGGAGCATTTATGACTGAAGAAGTTGATTTGCTACAGGCTTTCTTTATCGCTTCACTTTTGTGGATTTTGGGAAGTCCATAAGAGTTGCTGATCTTGCAGTCAAATCTAGTTAAGTAATCTCTCTCCTTTTCCTTTAAATCTTGTTGGAACTGATGGATAAAGGTTGAACGTTTTCTACAGAATTCCTGGATATCATTTTGTATCTCATTTAGGTTCAATTTTTGTAGTGTTGGGGTGAACCTTTAACGAGAGTTTTGATTTATTGGTTTGAAAGGGTTTTATGTGAGAGATTTATAATCTTTGGGATCTCACATGTGGTTGGTGCCATTGAATGTCCCAGTTTTGGCTCAGTTTGCTTAAAAAATGGTTCCTTGGTTTTTGATGTATGCAATTAGTGCTCTTGTTGATTGTCATTCTATTAAACCTTGATATATTGTGGGTTCTCAGTTGTGGTGGGTTCTGTGTGGGGTTGTCATAATGGTTATATCTTGTGGATTGGATGAGGTGGTCATTGTGGAAGATATGTCTCAAGTGGGGTTGTTTTGTCTTGTAGTGAAGGGTGCATTGGGATTTCCCATTTTGTGTCTATGATGAGTATTTGGTTGGTTATTCAATGACACTCTGGAGAGGGTGTTGGTTATTCTTTGTTCTTTGTTGCATTCGGGAATTTTTGTGGAAGCAACATTCCTCTGGTTGTGTGGGGTGTTATATATGTATATGTGTATATGTGTGTGTGTGTGTGTACATGCACACACAAACACACACACAAACACACGCACATCATTATCTTGACCATGACCAACCAAACTGCTAACCACAGCATCTCATTCATTCCATTTTTCATCATGCCCTCCTTCTCCATTGCAGTCGCATTATTCTCTTTATAACGTCAATCCATCTGAGTGGAGGCCTTTTAAGTGGTCATTTCCACTCAAGTAGGTACCTTTTGACAACTGCACAGATCTACCAGTTATCAATGCACTATGCATCATGTCCAACCCACCTGAGATTGTTCGGACAGTATTCAGTGATGACATCCTTCCCTCCAGTTTGTTCCCTGATCTACTCTTTTTCAGATGTGATCTCAAAAGGAGATTTCCAACATTGACCTATCCATGGCTTTTTGCACCGTTATTAACTGCCATTCCTCCCTCTCTGTTGTCATTCATGTTTCACTTGCATAGAACATTATACATGCTGTTGAAGAGGTTTGTGTGCATGGCTTTGTCAAGGATCACGTTCAGCACATCCTCCACTGAGTTGAATGCTCTCCAGCCTGAGCTTATTCTGCATGAGAGCTCATTCATGTCACATTCTATAGTTACAGCTTGGTCAAGATATGCTTAACTTTCCACCGCCTCGATTTCATCCATTCCAACAACTACATGACTAGATGTCACATCTTTGGACTGCTTGCACTTTCTCTTTACATGATTGATCCTCAGTTCAACAACAGATCCTCTGGTGTCCAGCTCATACAGAATGGTCTGTAACTGTCTGGTACTTTCTGTGATTAGTGAAATGTTATCTGTGAACCAGAGGTGGGTGAACAGCACCTCCTTGATTCGCATGCTACCATCCCTGCCAATATTTCTAATGACCATTTTAAGACATGCCTTGAAGAGCTTTGGAGAGATGGTATCTCCTTGTTTGGCTCCCTTCTTGACTGAGGCATGCATAAGTGATGCTAACAAGGCCATGTCTGTAGTGCATCCTGAATTTACCTCCCTAAAGAAGTTCAACTACTACTCTACAACACCTTGCTTCTCGAGGGACTGTAGCACAGCACTAATCTTGCCACTGTCAAAGGCATTTTTGTGGTGAACAAACACAACACACAGAGGCAATTAGTACTCCTTTGCTTGCTCCAACAACTGCATCAGAGTTAATATGTGATTCGTCATGCTGAAGTTCTTTCTAAAGTCTGCCTGTTCTCTTGGCTGTTCATCAAGCTGTTACAATAATCAGCATACAATTATCTTTGTAAACAGCTAGTATATGTGAGTCAGGGGGCATATTGGGCAATAGTCTCTGAGATCTTCCTGATCACCCTTCTTGTACAACAGGATGGTGCTCAACTCTTTGATTGAGAGGGGATACATAGAGCAGTTGAAACATAGAGCAAGCATTTGCCACAAATATTCTCTGCTGGCCTGCAGCATTTCAAATGTTATACAGTCATTGCCCAGTGCTTTGCCCTTTTTCATCAGCTTCAAGGCATTTTCAATCTCACTGACTAAAATAGATAGTACTTCTTGCACTCTGTGTGACGATGGAAGGGCCACTGCCAGAGTAGACTTAAAGAGATTGATGTAGTAGGTTTGGCAAATCCCCTTCATTTCCTCATTTCCATTCACTTCAGTGCCATCCTTGTACTTCAACATTATCACTTCTGACTGTTGAGTGCTATCCCCCTTTTGCACTTCTTGAGGCTTTCCCATTCTTGAACATTTCTTAGGAGCTTTTCTTTCCTGTAATTTTCGAAATCTTCTTGCTGATGTTGTCTTATCACTTGGCAGATAACAGAGGACTCAGTCAGATGTAGACTGTCTATCCTCATGTACCTCCCTTTTTCCATCAGCTTCTTCATCTGCTCCAAGATCCTTCCTTTGCATCCTCTGTGCTTGAAACCCTCACCTTCCTTAAGTGCTTTTACAACTTCTGAATCAGTGAGTCACAATTTTCATTGATTCCCTTAAGCTCATCCCAGAACTCTTTATCAATGGCTTCCTTCATCCATGACCTTCACTCACTATTCCTTCAACATATGGTACATGTCCTTTTCTCTCTGATTTCGTTAAGCACAATCTTCACTCGCACAAAGCAATGGTCGCTTCCTGTGTTGAATGATGCTATCACTGAGATGTCTTGCCATATGCGTCGTTTATTGACCAGGATGTATATATGTATATATGTATGGGTGTGTGTGTATGTGTGTGTGTGTGTATGTATGTTTGTATGTATGTATACACACATAGGTAGATCAAAAATAAAAACAAGAATGGGCAAATCAGGAAAAACAACAAAAGTCAAAAGGACGTACACAATGAATATAATAGATTGATGCTCAAAGAAAGTTTAAGATGGAAAAAAAAAACGGGTATAATGTTTTGAGCATGGCTCTCATACAGAAAGGAGAAGAGGAGAAAGTCCACAAAGAAGGAAAAGAATAGTCTGAAAGAAGGATGTGTGTTTGTTATTACGTGGCATATATATATATATATATATGCAGGAACATATATATATATATATATAT
>NC_068996.1:21345247-21347719 GCF_001194135.2 Octopus bimaculoides | reverse complement strand
ATAGATAGATAGATAGATAGATAGATATACATATATATATATAAGGCATACCATTAGCAGAGCCCATTCCATTACAAACATTGAGGCTGAGGTTCTATTCTGCAGATGGCTTACTCTCACCAACCCAACAGAGTTCCTATAAAAAGTCATCAGTAGAGCATTTCTGTCTTTGATTAAGCTATAACAACAATTTTCTTTTTTTGGGGTTTTTTTTTGGGGGGGGGGGGTTTGTTTTTCTAACAGTGAATAAAGTTATCTACATCAGATACTCAATGAAATATCTCCAATGGATTGAAGTCACAAACTACAATATGGTTGTTTGTTATTCATTGATATTCTTGACTGACATTTTAGTCATTAAAAAAATCTATCTTGAAAACTATCAACATCATGTAAAAACTTATGTAACTTTTTATGTAAATATTCATTAATTAGATTCAAAGGCAAGTTACAGGAGTGATGGTAGAAGTGAGAGATTTCACTGTCGCCCTGAATTAAACCTGCTATACTGAGACTCCATCTAAGAATATCTGAAGAAGGAATTGTATTCCGAAATATCATCGGACTATAGATAACTAAATTACAACAGGTATATAGTCCATTATTTGTATTATAGTGCATTGTTGTACACAATATACAATGCTTCAAGCAAACTACAATACTCTCCTGAGATTGTTATATATTTCAGAATGGTCTTTTCTTTTCTTTCTTTTTTTTTAACCAAATAAACACATGCACTATATACTCATTCTTTACTTCAGATTTATTACATGGACAAAACATATTGAGATTATCTACCAGATATTTTATTTTTACAGCCTGTAGTACCATGCCTTGGTTGGATTTGAATTCATAATAGAGAAGGACAAAGCTGAATAGTTTGGTGTTCAACTATTTCTACAACCCTGCCATCTTATATAGTGTTCCAGCATAGTGTTTCAAATTTTGGTACCAAGCTACTAATTTTAGTGGAGCAGGCAGTCAATTACGTCAACTCCAATGCTCTAGTACTTATTTTACTGACAATGAGAGGATGAGAAACAAAGTCGATCTTAGTAACTTTTGAACTTGGAATGTAAAAACCAGAAGAAATGCCATTAAGTATTTTGTCTGATGTGTTAACAATTCTGCCACCTCACTGCGTTTATGTTTGCAACATTTTAACTCACCTATTTTAAGTCAATGTACTGTGACATACCTGTATGCTGTGTATGGATCACAGGTGTGTTTTACAAGTTTTTGATATGAGTCAGAAAATACCAGAATATTTAAATAACTTGGTTATTTTTTAATGCACCACTACACTAATGCATATGTATACCTTTGTTACAAAGCATAATTTGTGTGCTCACCTCTGTTTTAAAGCAATTTTAAACTTCATTTTATTATACATAATAAAACTTTTAAAAGCTGATGTTAAGTCGTAACTATTAAACAACTAAAAGTAATGGCTTATTCAGAGTGTTCTGAAAAATGTCTGTAATAAATAACTTATTTTCTATCAGACTCCAGGCCTCAAAAGTTTCAGGTTGCAACCATACAATAAAAATTATACGCTTAATTCATACAGATATACATATACATCACACTGGAACTAAATAATTTCAAAATAATATTATGCACTTTATTTAGTCTTAGACATTTTCTAGCCATATTTTTTTTCTTACCCAGTATTTACATGCTATTATTAATAGCTTTATCTACCTGAAGTTCCATCGTTAAAAACCAATATTAAGCTGCATTCACCGGATATTTATATTTAAATCAACATTTTTGATTGTCATAAAATACAAAGTTGGTTTCAACAATTTTATATTTATTGTTTTGAAGGGAAAATTTTGCTGTCAGTGAAGGGACCCATGTGACCTGTGACCTATGACCTTTGATCTGTGACTTGTCATCTGTGGTAATATGGGTGCCACTGGCATGATTTAACAGCATTTAAATTCCTAAGTAACTGCTATTTAATATTGTTTTTGAACATTTTTCTTTCTCACTGAAGAATATGTGTATATTTTTAACCTAAAGATCTATTCATGTTTTATGATTTCAGTCTGAACCAAATATTTGTCAGTCAATAAAATTTCTGAGCTTTTATATATTTTCAGTATAATCCTTGGTGGGTAGTAAAGTTTAAAATTACATTCAGAATGTACACTTTTATTGCAGTACATTATAGTTTTAACATGACCAAGCATATGACATTGGCTGTGAGATGTTAGCTATAATTTTTCATCATTTATACTTGTCACTATCACCATGCAACGTCATCATCATCACCACCATCACCACCACAGCAATAACCACTACCATCACAGCTACAACCACAACAACCACAGCAACAGCAACAACAGCAACAACAACAGCAACAACAACAACAACAACAATGACTTTTACATGGCAAACTGTATAATGACTGGACATATGTCTACAGCAGATATAAATAAACATTAACACCAAGTCTTTTATTCT
>NC_068996.1:21337383-21344222 GCF_001194135.2 Octopus bimaculoides | reverse complement strand
TATATACGTATGTATATCATCGTCGTTTAACGTCCGCGACCAAAGCATTCAATTTTTTTCCTCCGTGTTTTTCTCCTTATTTCTTTCTGTTGAAGAGCGTAGCTCAAAACGTTAAAGACTTTCTGTATTCCCGAGCATTAAACTAATACATCCTTTTGTTGTTTACACCACCTGTCCTCGTCTGTTGTATTTTTCATAAATTCTCCCATATATATACATACATATATACATACACATTCATATGTATATACATGTGAGTATGTGTGTATGTATACACACACATACATATATACAAACATACACATACACATACATACATAAATGCATATATACATACATACATACATACATAAATGCATATATACATACATGCACACATACATACATACATACATACATACATAAATGCATATATACATACATGCACACATACATGCATACATACATACATACACACACACATACATACATACATATATACACATACATACATACATACATACATACATACATACATACATACATACACACATACACACATACATACATAACAGGTATCTAGGGGCGGATGAAAACATATCTTACAGTGGCACCTGTAGCAAAACACGTGTTGCTAAAGAATATCACAGCCGAATAAAAACAATATGGACCTCAGAACTCTCTGCATTCAATAAAACAGTGGCCCACAATGTGTTTGCAGTGCCAATACTCATATCAACATTTGGGCTGCTTGATTAGACGCTTGATGAGATCCGAGCCATTGATGTGAAAACTTGAAAAATACTAACCAGCACACATAATTTCCACATCAATATTAGACTGCCTCTACCTAAAACAAAAACAAGGCGGCAGAGGCTTAACATCGATCCAAACTGCCTTTGAATGTCGTACCATATCCCTTCAGCAACATCTTTTAACCACCAAGTGTCGAAGTGCATCTCTTGACCAAGTTTGCATACATGAGGCTGATAACATCATAAAACATGGCAGGCAGCTCCTTGAGCAACATTCTTTGTCTGATAACCAAAAATACATGCCCAAAGAAGTCCCACAACTTTACCGCAATGTATCATCAGATGAAAGGACGAGCCTATACGAGCAGAAGACGATGTATGGATATGTTAGTAGAAAGCTCCGAGATGATTGTAACATTGACCATCAAAGCAGTTTATCAAGGACCAATCAATAGCCAGATTACTACCTTCCACTTTGAAGGGTATGCATTTGCAATCTAGAAACAGGAAATATCAACCAAGTACCTGATGCACCAAAGGGATAGAGATGCAGGAAAAGCAGTAAAATGTGATAACAAATGCAGACCTTGTGGAGTTAACATTGAAGATATCACCCACATCATAAGCAGTTGTCTGAAAATGTCATCACAGTATTATCTACCAATGAGACATGATGTTGTAGCTAGAACACTCTATTATGAAATCCATCAGAAGGATAACCCCAAGGACAAGGAAATAAGAACCACAGTATGGTAGAAGCCATAGCCACTCATAATAAAAAAGGAATACTGGTGGAAAGTTTCAGTGAAGACCTTAATAAAATGTAAACACAATAGACTTGATATAATGATTTACAATAGAGAAGAGAAACTGTGTACAGTTTGTGGAAATCAGCTGCCCAGCAGATGTTAACATAAAGCTGAAGATCAATGAAAAAGAGAATACCTACGCTGAACTATTGAGAAATCTGCAGTTACTCTGTCCAGATTACAAGTTCAGGTTTATACCTGATTACAAGTTCAGGTCCTGGGGTATGTAACACATTGCCTAAATACCAATCTTGAGAAATTAGGCTTTTCAAAACCAGAAAGCAAAACGCTAATTCGAAGACTACAGATCCAATTCATCACTGGAACTGTAAAAATCTGTAAAACTTTCCAGAAATTTATCATTTAAATATATATGAGCATGTCTAGATATGCAACTATATGCATGACGATACATACATAAAGCAAAGCATATAAATCTGCATATATACATACATACATACAAACATAAATACCCTGTTGTTGCTGTTGAAATCCCAATGAAGGAGCATTAAATCTAGGTTAGAAACCAGCTCTTTCTCTATTAGCAAAAAATCTTGAAATAAAACTGAACAATGACATACATACATACAGAAGTTTATCATTTAAATATATACGAGCATGTCTAGATATGTAACTATATGCATGAGAATACATACATACATACATACATACAGTTGCATAAAGCGGCATTAAACAAACTATATTCATGTAAAGTATTTAAAATTTGGATATAGAAAGACTTTTTGCTGCAGAATAGTCTCTGGAGAAAATGCTCCTCCTGGAAGTCATGGATGAAAAACACATTGGGTTGTGATTGATGTCGCTGAACCATAAAGACACAAAACTTACCACCTTTCTTTCATACCATCAACTATGAACTTTGAATCTACCATTGACAACCCAAAAAAGAATAATTCATTTTATATTAGAACAATTTATAGTACTCTTTGCTGATGTAAGTAGAGCTTGATCAAGCTAGAATTAGTGTTCATGCTGACAATGGGAAAGAACACAAAAACACACGCATCTTACAATCAAATGATGTTTTTTACAATTCAATGTGTTTTCACACATTTTCTACAAGGGAAATATTCGTCCCAGACTATTTCCACTGCAAAAGGTTTCCCATACCTGTGTCTATATATGAGTATATTTTATTCAACACTACTAAGTGCAACATCATTTAATTCTGCTAACATCTACAATGGGAACAATATATAACAATAATGACAAATTAGGCCAAGTGTTTAAGTTTTCTCCATTCAACGCCTGGCTGCTAATCTTTTATAGATCAGAAATAATGGTTAGAATGGATAGGCTTCTGAGTGTGCTTGGATCAGATTGGATGTAATGTGCAAATAAATACAATGTCATTCAAGTAAAAGTTGCCAGTTGCAACTTCTGATGCAAAACAATTTTTTTTTTACCTTTGAAGACAAATGCTGGTTTGAAACTTTTGAAAAAGCACATTATTTTGCTCATTAAAATGATTAGTGAAACTGCCAGTACTTATATAAAGGCAGCTATTAATTACCATGAAGAGTTAAACGAAATAATTGCTTTAACAAAGATATATACCATAATAAATATTATAGTGTTGATAAAACTAAGCTTCACCAAGCACATGTCATCTGGGACTTTTAGTGGAGAAAGATCAACAGGAGGTTTTAAAACTTCTAAAAAATGTTTTGTGTTTTTTGACAGGAAATGCTGAAGGTAATACAAAATCAATGTCCCTGTTTGAATATCACTCCCAACACCCAAGAGCATACAATATTTATGCTAAGTTTAATTTACCTGTGATTTGACATTCAAATAAGAAGGCATAGATGACCATGAGCCTTTTGCAAGACTAGTTTACAAACTTTTTTTAATCAACTGTAGAAAGGTACAGTGCCAGACATGTTTTCAACAAAATATTATTCCTTTTAGACAGTGCACGAAGCCACCCAGTGAGCTTAAATGATCCTTTTGATAATGTGAAGTTTTCCACCCACATCTAAAGATAGGTGGCAAGGTGATGTACACATTGATCATGACAGGTAACTGGATCTACTTTATTTGCCAGAACAACTCTCCAACAACAAAACTCCACAAAGCTGTAATGTTTGGACAGTGAATGAGTGTATGCAAAATGGTTTCATCATTCAACATATATCTTAAACAGATCCCAGTTGTTGGTACTTCTGTGTGTGTGTGTAGAATTGTCTCAAACTCCCGGTGACATTGCTAATTATTTAGAATCTATCAAGGTTATTCTGTGCTAAAAGTTCTCCAAAAACAGACAAGATAGTTGACTCCTGTTGACACCTAGTTTCCTCAGAAATGTAGGCTCTTCCTCACCGTTATAGTCCTCTGCAGAACACCAACATAGAAGCTCTAGGGATCCCTATTGCCTGATTGGTAGAGGGTTATGAGTTTCAGACTAGCATTCTAGATGTTAGGCACCTGGTCTTAGTATTCATTTGACCCAGGACAACAGTCTTATTGATGAAATAAGCTGTGGAAATGCATGCTTGACAAAAGATAACCTCATCCATTCACTGTCTAGGAATATCTTTCATCTGTAGTCTCAGTGCATGTCTGCATATCAGCTGTTACAGGATACCAAGTCCTCTGTGCATAGGATACTGGCAGCAGAAAGACTGCCTGACTAGTGGAACATCCCTTCCATAAAAAGCAAAAACACTAAAGAGCAGATGCTCTCATCTACTATAACAAAAACTAGAGCAAAGCACTAGGTCAAGTAGTAATATATGACAGGGCAATGTATGAATTTGCCAATTCTTCCCAACTTTTCAGAAATAACTTTCTGCCAATCAACCCATTTCTGAGTGAGACTGACTTACCTGCTTGTGGCCTCTCCTAGTTCCTATCTATCTGGAGGTCTAGTTCAGACCATCCCCAATCAACTAAATCGAACCATCTATCAAGCACACTATAATGCTGTTCAACAGTATGGACTTGCCTTTCTAGGAACCAAGCTGTAAATCCACCAACTTATCTAGCTTAATCTTTATCCTCAACAAAGACTAGTAATCCTTTAGAATGGTACTGATCATCACAACCTCCATGATGTCTAACATCATTATGATGGTATCATCTGTATATGCAAACTTGATTCTCTTGTGTTCTATTTGGAGCAGGATGTCCCTTAAACTGTAGTTTTCACACTTGTACTTTGAGAGATATTATATACGCAAGAGATGAGAGAGGACGTCTTTGACAGACTGGGTACATGATTTGGAATGGTTCTGATAGATAGCCAGTTACTCTGTCTGCCAAGCAGATGCAAATATTCATTGCTGTTATAAGGCGTCTGGATACAGAACAGAAACCAGTTATGTTTGGGACAGCTACCAAGTAATGATAGTCAACCTTATTACAAACTTTCAATTAATCCATTCCAGCCCTCCAAAACAACTCAAAAATCATTTTCTATAGCTTTTTCTTCTCTGCAGTCATGTAGGTTCTTCTGGGTATTTTTTCCAAAAAAAAAACCAGTTTCATCACAGTTGAATACCAGTTGTGAAATATATCTCTCAGCTGCAATGAGCTGATGGAATTTACACACAAAATCCTCAACTGCCTTCATGTCAGAAGTTGCTGCTTTTCCATACCTGATGACACTATGAACACCGGTCCTCTTCCTGAAATTATCGAACCAGTCATGACTGGCCTTAAATGTGACTGGTGATGTCTCCTCCATCTATGTTCCAGGGTTCTGCTTCAAGAGATCCCCATACAGCACTCATGCTTTCTCACAGATGATGGTCTCTGTAATTGTATCCCCAGTAAGTTGCTTCTCATTGATCCACAGGAGAAGCAATTTTTCCATCTCTTCATGGACAGGTGTGCATTGCTTGGAGAGCCTGGAGACAGCTTTTGCTGTTGTAACAGCCTTGATCTTATCCTTTTTCTTCACAATGGTGCTGATCATTGCCGTGCTTCCGTCCACTATACACAATATATGCACTCCTCTCTCATGTTTATTAATGATTTCCTTCTTTAATTCTATCATAATCAGCTTTTTCTTCTTCTCAGCACTGTCCTTTGCACTAACCTCCTAAGGACCCATAGCTAACACAACTAATTATTATAAAATAATAGCAAAAAATGCACTAAACTAAACAAAAACAATGGAAAAAACACAACAGGAATGCTGCTGTAATGAGGTAAACACGTGAACTGAGTGAGTAGAGGCTGTGCTTGTTGGGAGAGCATGTACAAGCTCAGCACCAACTAGCAGACTTGTGACTGAATTTGGTAGACAGAAACTGTAGCGTTGTTTATCAGAAAATGACTGAAAAGCATGTTTATAAAGAGTAGTTTGTTTGATACTCCTCATGTGTCAATTCTGCCCATAAGAAAAGAACAAATAATACAATGTGACTGTAGGTTGTAACACCCGGGCAACACCAGGGTGCATTTCTAGTATATATATATATATGTGTGTGTGTGTGTATAGTCAATCCAAAAAAGAACAGATACAAAAAAACAACTATGCAAGGACATGGTACATGTAATGTATTAGCATATGCTCAGGAAAGGAAAGAAAGATGGTTTAACATTTCGAGCAGACGCTCTTCTTCGGAAACAGAGGAAAGGCCAATAGAAGGCAAGACAGAGGAATAAAATCGCCAATGATTCACATGCAGTTACGTTTTACAAATACACACATAATATATATTCTGGTATGTATATATACATGCATAAATATATATATTTATAAAATAATAATAAAAGTGAAATTTGGTCTGTCAGTCTACATTTACTCTACATAGACATGGTATACCTTTTTGGAATCAAGATGATCCTGGGATTGTAAATCTGCCCTTCATTTGGTTATTGAACATCCATCATTGGGATCTGATTTAAATGCATTTGGGTTACTATTTCTAGCAGGTAAAGCTTGGCTGATTCATGCCATCTTGGTTGGCATTTGTCAGATGACATCAGAGATCAAAGGAGAGATAAATAACATTTGCTTCATTAATTTTACATTGAGATAAGAACTTTGGGGAATATTGACCAACAGTTGGAATTCAACTTGGGACTGGAACAATAGAATGGTTGCATTACAGAATTAATTCTCATCCATCCTTAACCTCTGATCAAACACCATTGGGGCATATAGTCTTTATAGATGTATTATAGTCATAATATTTAGCTCTCTTAAGTTTTGGGCTGCAGGCCCAATTAGCCTTCCGCAGGCTATCAGATGTTGTTACACATTGCTGATCACAATGCAATTTTTGCATTGTTTTTATATACATATACATATATACATATATAT
>NC_068996.1:21334849-21335477 GCF_001194135.2 Octopus bimaculoides | reverse complement strand
TGTATGTATGTACGTACGTATGTATGTATGTATGCATGTATGTATGTATAATAAAGCTCAGCATCTGTGTGTCTGTACATCTATAGGATGAAAGGGAATAGAAGATACATAAAAACAAAGTATGTGTTCTCACGTAAAATTTCACAAGAAAGACAATAAGCTACAGAAGATTTACTTTCCATTACAATTAGGGGGGTTAAGTGGGAGACGAACATTGTGAAATTTCAAATACCTCTGATTTCAATGAAAATAACAACTACTAGGTTCTCAATAAAGATGGTACTGGCAACTTCCACGCTCAAAGTGGTGTATTTTACATGCCACCTGCACAGGAGCCAGTCCAGTGGCACTGGCAACAATCTCACTTGAATGTCTTTACATGTGCCACTGGCACAAGTGCCAGGAAGGCGACGCTGGGCACAGGTGCCATCACGATTTCACTTTCGATTGCCCCAACAGGTCTTCACAAGCCGAGTTTCATGTCCAATGAAGGAGACGACATTGGCATGGGTGTCAGTCGTCGAATTTAGTTCGATTTCGATTCCGATTTCACTTGCCTCAACAGGTCTTCGCAAGTGGAGTTTTGTGTCCAATGAAGGAAGGTACGCAGATTGGAGCCTGGTGTAGC
>NC_068996.1:21324493-21334213 GCF_001194135.2 Octopus bimaculoides | reverse complement strand
GAATATATATATATATATATCAATATTTATATGCATGTATATTTATATTCCTGCACACACACACACACATATATATATATATCCATATATATATATATATATATATATATAATCATCATCATCATCATCGTTTAACGTCCGCTTTCCATGCTTGCATGGGGTGAATGATTTGACTGAGGACTGGCGAACCAGATGGCTGCACCAGGCTCCAATCTGATCTGGCAGAGTTTCTACAGCTGGATGCCCTTCCTAACGCCAACCACTCCAATCGTGTAGTTGGCATTTTTACGTGCCACTGGCACGAGGTCCAGTCAGGTGGTACTGGCAACAGCCACACTCAAATGGTGTTTTTTACGTGCCACCTACACAGGAGCCAGTCCAGCGGCACTGACAACGACCTCGCTCAAATATTTTTTCTTGTACCACCAGCACAAGTGCCAATAAGGCGATACTGGTAAGATCACACTCAAATGGTGCTTTTTACATGCCACCGGCTTAGAAGCCAGTCAGTTGCTCTGGCAATGATCACACTCAGATGGTGCTTTTAGTGCTTCACTAGCATGGATGCCAGTCATTGAACTTGATTTTGATTTCGATTTCACTTGCCTCAACAGGTCTTCTCAAGCAGAGTTTAGTGTCTAATGAAGGAAAAGTACACATAAGTGGGCTGGTTACACCCCTGGCATAGGCCACGGGTTATGGTCTCACTTGGCTTGCTGGGTCTTCTCAAGCAAAGAATATTTCCAAAGGTCTTGGTCACTAGTCATTGCCTTGGTGAGGCCTAATGTTCGAAGGTCGTGCTTCACCACCTCATCCCAGTCTTCCTGGGTCTACCTCTTCCACAGGTTCCCTCAACCACTAGAGTGTGGCACTTTTTCACACAGCTATCCTCATCCATTCTCGCCACATGACTATACCAGTGCAGTCATCTCTCTTGCACACCACATCTGATGCTTCTTAGGTCCAACTTTTCTCTCAAGGTACTTACACTCTGTCAAGTATGCACACTGACATTACACATCCAGCGGAGCATACTGGCTTCATTCCTTGTGAGCCTACGCATGTCTTCAGCAGTCACGGCCCATGTTTCACTGCCATGAAACATGGCTGTTCGTACACATGCATCATACAGTCTGCCTTTTACTCTGAGAGAGAGATTCTTTGTCACCAGCAGAGGTAAGAGCTCTCTGAACTTTGCCCAGGTTTCTAGCAGCTACACTTTCAGTGCACCCACCCCCAGCTACTGACTTGGTCACTCAGGTAACAGAAGTAATTACAAAGACCATCAAATTGCTGGACCAGGTCATAAAAGTTAGAATTATAGCCCAATTGATTAGGAACAGAATCAGATTAGATAAAATGCATGTTCGCTTTGTGCTGGGGAGAAGCACTACTGACACTATCTTTATAGTCAGACAACTGTAGGAGAAGTATTTGGCTAAGAGTAAACCATTATACTTGGCATTTGGTGACTTAGAGAAAGCTTTTGATAGAGTACCCCACTTGTGTGATTTGGTGGGCTCCCTGGAAGCTAGGAGTAGATGAATGACTTGTGATATCAAGTACGGACCATGTACAGGGGTTCTGTCAGTAAGGTGAGAGATAACCACGAGTATATGATGAATTTAGGGTACGGGTAGGTGTTTATCAGGTTCAGTTCTCAGTTCCTTCCTATTCATCATCATCTTCCCCTGGACTGGTCCCTGTGCGGGTGGCACATAAAATACACCATTTTTGAGCGTGGCCGTTGCTAGTACCGCCTGACTGGCCTTCGTGCGGGTGACACATAAAAGCACCCACTACACTCTGAGTGGTTGGCATTAGGAAGGACATCCAGCTGTAGAAACTCTGCCAAATCAGATTGGAGCCTGGTGTAGCCATCTGGTTTCACCAGTCCTCAGTCAAATCGGCCAACCCATGCTAGCATGGAAAGCGGACGTTAAATGATGATGATGATGATCTTCCAGACCATAACAGAGAAGTTCAAGAATGGCTGCTACCAGGAACTGCTATATGCTGATGATCTAGCTCTCATTGCAGATTCTATAACAAAACTAGAAAAGAAATTCCAGGTGTGGAAGCAAAATCTGGAATCAAAGAGCCTTAAGGTTAACTTAGCAAAAGCTAAGGTTCTAGTAAGCAAGAAAATAGGCAGGACCATACCTCCATCAGGTAAATGACCCTGCTTGAAGGTGAAGGCAGGAATTTCATATGGTGTATCCAATGCAAGCTATGGACATATAAGAGGTGCTGAGGAATAGCAGGAAGGTTTCCAGAGAAAGTAATGTGGAAGATGCACAGGAGCCATAAAAACTACAGATACTCAAGAAACTGATTTTTTCAAATGCCCCACAAGCTCTTTAGAGGTAGAGAATAATTTCTGGCTCCTGAGAGACCTAATTAGCAATGTGGGAGGATTTACAGAAAGTGTAATCACTAGAATAAGAACAGGATGGAGAAAATTCAGAGAGCTTCTGCCTCTGTTGGCAACCAAAGGTCTCTCTCTCTGCAAGTGAAAAGAAGATTGTAATGCATGTATACAAACAGCAATGCTACATGAATGCATTTGATACTGGATCATCTCCTCTAATGCCCCTTCTGTTGTGGCAAGACAACTGTTTCTGTCTTTCTGTGTCTTTGTCACACTCTAATGCAGAGGAGATACAAAAATTATGGAGGAATGAAACTAGTATGCAGTGCTGGATGTGCAATGTCCATGTATATGTGTGACAGGGCGCTAGTGTATTGAGAGAAAAGCTAGGCATAAGAGGAGTAAGATGCAGTGTGCAAAGAGAAGACTGCACTGGTTTGGCCATGTGGTACACACAGAAGTGTTGATCACTTAAAGTGAATGAAACTTGTGAAAGGTTGATCTCAAGACTGAAGGTTGATCTCAAGACAATGAACCTAACAAAGGAGATAACAAAGAACTGAGATATCTGGCACCAATTGTACTCAAGAAGACCTATCCATCACATCAGGATTAATAACAGCACTGGTGTCACAAAAAATTGTATTGGTGATGGTGTCATGTAAAATGTACAGGTGATGGTGCCACATGAAAACATCTAGTGCTAGTGCTACATAAAAAGTACCCAGCACACTCTGTAAAGTGGTTGATATTAGTAAGGGCAGCCATCCATAAAAACCATGTCAGAGCAGGCAATGGAGTCTGGTACAGCAAAAGATTTAGATGAGCCCAAAGCTATATCAGAAGGCACTTGCCCATGGTACCATGTAGGAGAATTGAACCCAGAGCCATGTGCTTGGGAAGCATATCCCTTACCACACAACCACGCCTATCTATCTATCTACCTATCTATCTATCTATCTCTATATACATATATATCTATAAATGGATGGATACAGACAGAGGAAGAGAGAGAGAGAGAGAGAGAGTGAGAGAAGCACACAGAGAGTGTGTGTGTTGGAGAAATAGAGAGAGAGAAAGAGAGAGAGTGAGAGAAGCAGGGTGAGAGCACATTTTTTTTCTATTTACAAAAGTACTAAAGTTATTTTATGTATATTTTATATCTGTAGAAACTCATAAAGTGGAAAATATAAGTGTCTCTTATTGTGATTTAGAAGTGTCAGAGTGACTGAGAGAGGATATGTGTGTATGTGTGACAAGGAGAGAGGGAGAGAGAGAGAGAGAGTATCACTGATAGTGCAAAGAGAGTATGTGCATGGATAGATTTATAATAAATAAAAAAAACGCTTGTTACATTATATTTATTATGTGAAACATTAAAAAGGATATGTAGTGAGGAAAAAAACAATTCTAGTCGTTGTCTAAAATTGTTTTGTTTGAGCAAATACGGGAGAACAATGTAATATTGACAGGACAGAGAGGTAGATCGTCAAACGGCAACAACGAGGCTAACGGTTGAACCTATATGTGACCCTTTAATTCACATCCTGTCGTTTAAAAGCGAGAATGATAAAGAGTAAAAGCTCGACTAGGAAGTAAGCAGTTACAATTTTTAGAGCTTTGGTTAATAGTTTCGGTTATGAGTTCAAACACTACCGAATTCAACTTTACCCGTGATCCTTTCCGGATTCGATAAATTAAAATAAAATGCCAGTCAAGTACTAGGGTTAATTTTTATTCTTATAAATTATACTAACCGTGAATGAAATTATAATATAAATCTCGGTCTGGACTCAGAAATGACAGCGAACGAGGCTGAGAAAATAAGACAAAAAAATAATAATTGAGACTGAAAGAAATCGTTTAGTGACTGATAGCAGAATCCTGAATCATTGAAGAGGACATTTTCTATGTAGATAAACACGGGGGAATTTAAGTAAGTTAAATCAAACGGATGTGTGGGAGGGGATTAAAAATTAAAAATTAAAAATAAAAACACTGGAAGAAGCAGCAAGAAGCGAATTTCAGAGATAAAAATTGCAACCCAAATTTACAGCACAATGACCAAAAATGAAATTTGATCTAAGGGGGGTAACTTTTGAGTAACTTGATGTCTGCGAGTGGGTGTGTAGATTCCAAACCCTTCCATAAACAATTTTGAATTTAAGTTAAGCAACATCATCTACGTTTAAACTTTTTACAACTAATTTCTTTTCACCTATAAATGCGCTGTAATAACTAATATGACATTAATATTTCAGTATTTGGTTCATTCAAAGAACTTTCTACATGCATCCACACAACACACTAGACCTGGTGAATTATTTCCGGTTATTACAAGACATCCTTCCATCCATAGAAATGGTTTCAAATTTTGGTATGGGGCCAGCAATTTTAAAACGAAGGGGGTCGGGGCAGGTCGCTTATGTCACTCCATTACGTGACTGATATTTTATTTTATCGATCTCGAGAGGATGAAAGGCAATGTTGACCTCGGCGGAATTTGCACTTAGAACATAAAGAGCCGGAAAAAATACTACTCGGCATTTTGTCCGACAATTTCGTCTACTCGCCGCCTTTAACGATCCATTAGGAGTGGGTTAGTCTATTGCGTCGATCCAAGTAATTGACTCGTACTTATTTTATTGATCCTAAAGTCAGAGTTCACCTCAGCGAAAGTTGAACTCAGAACGGACGAAATTTTGCCAAATATTTTGTCCGGCGTGTTAACGATTCTGCCAGCTCGCTGCCTTAATAATAATTGTGGAGAATTGTCCTTTTTTTTTATTAAAAGGCACAAGACCGGAAATTTGGTGTGAAGTGGCTAGTGCATTACATCGACTCCGATATACAAATGATACTTATTTTATCGACCCCGAAGGAATGAGAGGCAGGGTTGATCTTGGCGGAACTTGAACTTGGATCGTAAAGACTGAATAATAATAATAATAATAATAATAATAATAATAATAATAATAATAATAATAATAATGGTTTCAAATTTTGCCACAAGGGCAGCCATTTTGGGGGAGTGGGGTGTCGATTACATCCACTCCAGTGTTTCGCTGGTTCTTAATTTATCGACCACGAAAAGATGAAAAGCAAAGTCGACCTCAGTGGTGGAATTTTAACTCAGAACGTAGCGACGAGGGAAATGCTGCTAAGCATTTCGTCCAGTGCGTTAACGATTCTGTCAGCTCGCCAATAATGATGATGATGATGATGATGATGATGATTTCTTTTATTGGCCACAAGGGCCCAAGACATGGAGGGCAATATCGAAGAACGAGTTACAGCACCAAAAACATTACAAAAATATGTGGGGTTAACATCAATCAAGGGGAGATACTATCATTTTAAAGGATATAACAGAGGATATATAATATAAAGTAGAGAAATAGATAAATGAAAACTCCAATAGCGGGGCAGTCCTCTGAGGGTTATCGGGGGTAAACACCAACACAAAAATCCTGGATTACTCTTCCATCTCCAAAGCTTGGGAAAGTGTCCTCAAAGAGGAGGAGGCGGATAAAACAACACGAACTGCTGCTGACGCGAGGGAACTCATTCCTGGATGATGAATTTGCGGGTTAAAAAATGTTTTTTTTTTGTTGTTGTTGTTTTTTTTATCTCAGTAATGTTTATCATATATAGTATTTGTCACTATGACATTCAGCTATATCAACCATCTGCTGTTACTTTGCATGTATTTAATCGGTCATTGCCATACTCCACGAAGTTTCAATTTGCCATCTACCAAAATGGATAAACTAACACGGAAATTGTTTATCATAAGAATTTAGAAATCTCGAGGGAAGGAAATAATTCGTTTTAAACATTTGAACTTGAAGTAGACAAAGCCATGAATAACAGTGCGTAAATATTGGATTTAAAAACCCTTTGGACAGAAAATGTCGAAGGCTACCCCAATTAAAAACGAATAAATATGAGCTTTGTATATGGTCGTTCGGCCCACTAGAAATAATAGCTAAATCTCTTTCGACTTACATTTCATTGTCTTATGCAAGGAAAGCATGCATTGTATAATGCAATCGTAGATGTCTGAGAGGTCACGACTGAAATGATTTTGAGAATAGATTTGTTCAATCGTGTACAAAGAAACTTTCCTGAAGATTTTATTCGGATCTGTTCAGTTTGGCTAAACTGTACAGATCCTTCTATTCTAATATCCTCATAGGAAATTTCACCAGCCGGTCCCCCACTATGTTAGCAGTTCCCTGCATTTATTCAATAATATATTGTTTTAAAGTGGTTGTATTGGTAGGAGCAAAACTAATGATGATAAGACACGTGGGATAGAGACTTGTTAAAGGGGTCACAGAATGTGTTATGATGCTGAACATCTGCTAAAAACGTTGCAGGACATTATTCTTGGACACCTAACGAGAAGAAACGCGCACGCACGCATATACACGCGCGCGCACACACTCAAACAAACACACACACACACACACACTATTAAAATCATCTCTGCCTCTAGAGCAGGGGTTTTCAAACTGTTTGACTTGCGGACCCCTTTATATTTCAGGCTTTACCTTAGGGACCCCTTATAAACGCTTATGAAATTTATACATAAATATTTGCTTAAAATAACATATTTTTGCATTTATTTATTCAACAGTATTTAACAAATAGGTTTATTGTCAATTAAAAGATTTCGATTAAAAAACATGTATAAAATCAAATTGCCCATAAAAAGTATTTACTGTCCACGGACCCCTGTCTTGTCCTTGCGGACCACAGTTTGAAAAACTCTGCTCTAAAGCATAGCAATTTTGACCAACTCCCCTGGAGGAGGGGAGGTAATAACAGATTAAATGAGAAATTTTCGTAAGATGACATGCCATTAAAGAAAAGTATAGGATTGGTTGGAGATAAGAGGACGGTTGTGGTATATGTTTCTGGCTCAATATTTCTCATCAGCATTACAATATATAGATAAGTATGTATGTGTGTGAGAGTATGTGCTTGTGAATGAGTGTATGTCTGTACAAATGAGTACCCCTGTATATATGTGTGGGTGTGAGAGCGTAGGTGTGAATGTGTTACCGTGATTATGTGTCTAAGAGTAAATGTGTGCTCATGTCGATTGCGGAGAAGCTAATTTTCAATAATCTGGGTAAAGATGGAATAAAAAGATAGGAAGCTAGGACTCCCATTCTTCTAGAAGTTCGGATAGACGTTTTCAACACAAGAAGAAAGTTACGAAAATATTAACCCTTTATCATTTAAATCGGCCATAACTGGCCCAAATATTTTACTTATTTTATGTTCAAAGTGGCCAGATCTGGCCTCTCATACCTAACCTACAATGTCATTCTAAAAATAAACACTCACATCATAAAAATCTCAAAGCTATTATGTACTCTTTTACTCGTTTCAGCCATGCGGCGGCGGTCATGCTGGAACACCACCGTGATAATGCATGGTTACTTCAAAACAATGTGAATAAATAAATACTACATTTGACAGAATATTCTGAGTGCTAAAGGGTTAAGGGAGAAAAATAATGAATGAACACTGTATGATAAGCTATTTTGTGGATGGTCAAAGCCCAGTGAGTTGGGTTTTGAATGGCAATTAAATGGAGGAGAGTAATCTCCCTTAGATCAGAGGTACTTATGATGCCGGATGCCTTAAGCTACTGTGTTCATATGTGGGATTTGTCAGTGTCTGGCCAGCTATATGTATTTACTTGCATATGTATGTGCATGTTTGGAGATGTTTTCGAGCGTCTGTGCGTCTGGGAATGTGAATATGTCATAAATACTGTGTCTACGTTATCGTAGCTGTATTAGAATTATTCGTTGAATCAGTGCTATGCTTTGACCATTCAGGTTATGGTTTAGTTCCATAAAACAATTAAGTATCTTGGACGTTGACATAATGCAGCAGTGGTGAGACATGCGAACCATTAACGCCACGAAGAGTAATCGAAAACAAACTCTGTTAAATAAAACGTCTCCATGTTGTTGATGGTGAGAGGACTATGGCTAATCGAATTATCTCCCTTTGACTATGAAATATGTTTAAAATTCAGCTCATTAGACTTGTGGTCTGACTTTTGACCAAAATTACTTCATTTTAAATAATGATACGCCTTCTTTATTGATCATTATCCATTAAACAGAAATTTTTCTTCAATGAATTTGGTTAATTTCATATATCATTGGAAAAAATATCGGAATTCTAATAAAGATTCTCTTCTCTCAAGAATACAGACAACCAAATTAAATGATCTCACTAAATCATTTTTACCGATGTAGACCACAAGTAGTTTCCCTAGAACTCTATTTTTTGCTCTTGAGGTTTATTTCTGTAACGAACGTCATTTTTTTTTTTTTTTTTTTTGTCGAAGTTGTGTTGGAAACAAGTATTGGAACAGTTATTTTGTAAAATAGGGACAGTCACACTGTCGCTGGCCTTTCCCAAAGATTGTAACGGTTCGTATATAACAAATAAACGAGAGGAAGAAAACTCTTAGTTGCAATGGCCCTTTATTTTAACGTTACAATGTAAGATACAACTTCTTTGAGTTGTTGTAACAGGTTATTTGCAGTTCTGTCATCCATTCTGTAGGTAATTAAGTTCATCTGTGAGTGGCTACTTGAGAGGGAAAAGAATAAAAGAATTTAGACAAATAGAGAAGGTGAAAATTGTGTAATCTCGCAGTAACAAGTTATTAGTGAAGTGAGAAAAATAGAGATGTGCCCTTTGGAGCAGGTGCCCCGCAAAAGAGTAGAATCGGTTTTGGGTACCGTATTTATATCACTTTCTAACTATACTAGGTCAAGTTAAATGAAGGATTTTTCGTCTCTTGTCTTGTCCGAACCCAAATGGATGTTAACTTAAACAATAGAACAATAGAACTTAACTAAAAGCGACAGTTGACTCTCATAAATTTCAAAGAGCAATAACAAAGGACAACAGGTAAGAAGAAAAATGTAGATTTGGTTTCAAATCCTGGCTCAGAATCTAGGAAGCTAATCGTTACAGGATATTTGCTGTTTGTACATTTCGAAAAAAACGAACATGGTTAGTTTCATTTAATAAAATTTTCTATATGGTACATCAACCTGCAAGAAATAGCAGCCAAATTTCCAGCAAATCAGTCCTACCATCTTTAAAAAAAACGTATTGAATATTTATAGCCGCAGGCATGGCTATGTGGTAAGAAGTTTGCCTCGCAACCACATGGTTCTGGGTTCAGTCCCACTGCGTGAGTGATATCTTGAGCAGGTGTTTTCAACTATAGCCTTGGGCCAACCAAAGCCTTGTGAGTGGATTTAGTAGACGGAAACTGAAAGAAGCCCATCGTGTATATATAT
>NC_068996.1:21321569-21323588 GCF_001194135.2 Octopus bimaculoides | reverse complement strand
TATATATATATATATATATGTATGTATGTTTGTGTGTGTGTATGTATGTATGTATGTGTGTTTGTCACTCTCCATCACCGCTTGACAACTAGTGTTGGTATGCTTACGGCCCCGTAACTTAACGGTTCCGCGGAATTGACCGATAGAATAAGTACTAGGCTTACAAAAAAAGTCCTGGGGTCGATTTCTTCGACTAAAGGCGGTGCTCCAGCATGGTCGCAGTTATGACTGAAATAAGTAAAAGAATAAAAGAATTGTAATCAATGATACGCACTGCTCAGACAAAAAATGATGGGATGGTCATGTATGGAATGTTTTGATCATTGGTCTACTCGGTGAGTGCCGAATAAACAGGGTTATTAGAGCGTTGACTAGAGTGTCTCGTGTTTTTTGTTCCGAATCTCTGCACTCCGAGTTAAAATTGCATCAAGCTCAGCTTTCTTTTTTATCCTTCAGAGTCGACAAAAAAAAAAAAAATCTTGGAACTGCTGGATGGTGGGACAAAATGTCTCACAGTATGTGTTCTGGTTCTTACTGTTTTGAGTTCAAATCCTGTCACGGCCTACTTCAGTGTTACTCAAAGTGGTGGTCCGCGGACCGGTGCCGGTCCGCGAGCCATCAGCTGTCGGTTCGCGGCGAGTTTCCAGAAAAGAAAGAAACATTATAAAATGCTTATGTAATATTGTATTATTTGTTTACAAAATAAATAGAAGATTTAAAACTTTTATTATATTCTCAAAGGAGAATAAGCATCGACAGCTAGCAGGCCATGCTACTCCAGACTGATGATGAACAATGACTCTGAAACTAGTCTCTGGGTGCTGGCTTTGTTGGGCGGAGGTGCTTATCTCCCCTTTGAAAACATAAGGACACAGAAAATGTGTCAGAGCCAACTGGAAACGGTGTTTCCTAGGACTAAATAACAGTAGCATTCTTCCCTTTCATGGGATTGCCACATTAAGTTGACAACATACCATCACATTATATATATTGTTTCTGGTATAAATTAATATTACTAAGAAATATTACCTGTCCCTGGCACATTGGGAAAATAAACAGTCGGTACGCCACATAAGATTGTTTGAGAAGCACTAGCTTACTTGGAGGCTAGACTTAATCTGTTGCTCGTTTTAACTCCGTCTTTTGGTACTATAGATACCTTTTGCAGAACCCACTCTGTCACAATCATTAGATCAAGGCCACTAAGTTTGAGCATACCTTCCAGTCCATTTCACACCTGTCTCTGTGATCCTGTAAAGAGTACTAGCCACTACCTTCTCTTCTCCTTCAAATATACCAGTGTTCAATTCGGTGTGAACAACAAAAACAACAGCAACAAATAGACAGAAAGACGGAGAGAGTTTGTGAATAAAATCAGCTTCAGAACAAAATTCAACTTGTCAGGGTTAGTACTAAAGCATTTAATTTCATAGACAGCCGCCTCACTTATTACAGATACATTTTAACCAGGGATTGTATGTTATTTCTATAGTTTGTTTTAAGCCATCCTAACAAAGGTCATGTTGGAGCCTTGCCTTCACAACAATGTATGTATGTATGTAATAATAATAATAATGAAGTTATTTTATACAGTGCTCAGGTGCATGTATGTATGTCCTCATACTACTGTGTTTACCGTGTATTACGCCGTAATACCTTGTATGAAAGTAGTAAAATGATGACAGTAACATAAGGCGGCGAGCTGGCAGTGATTAGCACACCGGGCAAAATGCTTAACGATATTTCGTCCGTCTTTACGTTCCGAGTTCAAATTCCGCAGAAGTCGACTTTGCCTTTTATCATTTCGGGTTGATTAAATAAGTACTAGTTTAGTACTGGGGATCGGTTTAATCGATCTATCCTCTTTCCTAACCTTGCTGACCTTGTGTCAAAATTTGAAACCAGTATGATGACAGTAATAATATCAATGGCAATATCAATACGACCATGTATTCCCTACCACACACACTCTCTCTCTCTCTCTCTCTTTCTCTCTCTCTCTCTCTCTCTCTCTCTCTC
>NC_068996.1:21316746-21320035 GCF_001194135.2 Octopus bimaculoides | reverse complement strand
ATATATACAGGTAAGATTCAAGGATCGAGGTGTAGGAAGAAAGTGAGCTTCAAGCAATCCGTAGAAAATATAAAAACAACTTTCAGGAACAATAGTAGTTTATTGGGGTGGAAGGTTTTGAATTATTTCTGTACAATAAGCTGAAAAAAACTATTTTATATTTCACGATAGGCAGGCAAGGTTCCCAAGTATGCGAAAAAGAATACAAGTGTTAAGGAATGGAGTAGATAAGATTTGGGCTACATATGTTTCATAGTGAGCTGAACCTTGGAAGTGGTAACTATCCAAGCAAGGTGCATACAATAGGTTACTCTTCAGGCTAAGAGTATCTTTGTTAGATGAAGTTTACATTGTCGTTAAGAAGCCCATGTTAACACACAGAGGATTCGGCACTTATATATACATACATGCATTCATTCATTCATTCATCCATCCATCCATCCATCCATCCATCCATACATACATACATAAATACATACATACATGCATACATACATACATATACGCACAGATGGAAAATATTCATTGAATGGTGCTTTTGTATGTATTCTTTTTTAACAACTTAACTGTCCACAAATATCCTGTATTATTTCTGTATTTATTTAACTTCTTCAAATTACCTTACTCTATTTTACCTCTTTATCTCTTACAATACCTCTTACTTTTACATCAAAAGTGTGTGGGGGTGGAGTATAATGGGAGAGGGAAAAGACAAAGAAATAATTTACAGAGTTTTATATTATAAACAAATAATTCCTCGTCGAAATTTAACATTTGTTGGTTCCTGAAAAAGCTGTTAGAAAATACGTCACACATAATTGTCATTAATAGAACATATGAGGTATCTTTCTTATATATTGTTACGCTGCTTCCCTACTCCAATAATCAGCAACGTAAAACTCAACATTTCAATCAGCGTTAACTTCCAATAAAACGCACGAATTCTATTTTACGCAGTGTGTAGATTTTTCTTCGTTTGTAAACAAAAATATTCACCAGTCTGTGACGTATTTCTTAAATATAATATGTTCTTTCAAATATTTCATTAATTCCCATTTTAGATTTTAACCTCAAAATTTTCATAAGGGAGATAACTCCTTTTCATTCCCTTTAATTAACCTATTTGGACTATAATTTGTAATTTCAATTAACTGATTTTTCTCAAGCTTATTTATACTCTCATCCCCTTCTTTCCCTCTCTCTTTCTTCCGATATCTTATATAATAAATGCGAATGTCAGTGAATCACACTTTTTCAACTTTACTCCTAGAGGCCGTAGCCCAACATATCATACTATTTTGGAATCAGGCTGACTCCGTGAGTAAATTAAAAACATTCCAGATTAAATCTGGACTCACAATCCTGAAATTTTGGATTCCTAAGTTTTCATTACTGCGATTGTTTTCGGTGATTTTTTTACATGACTTTTTGCAACGAATTGTTTTGTACAATAAGAATTTTTATAATCTAAAGGTCGACTCTGTGAGTAAATTAAAAACATTCCTGGCCAAACCCGGACTCGCGATCCTGAAATTTTGGATTTCCGAGTTTTCATGACTGCGATTATTTTCGGCAGTTTTTTTCGAGACTTTTTGCGGCGAATTTTTTTGTACGATAACAATTTTTATAACTTGGAAATAAATTTTGGGAATAATCGAAATTAACTGCGAAATCCCGCGATTATTTTCGGCGATTTTTTTTACATGATTGTTTGCAACGAATATGATCATTATTGGGATGTGGCACTTGGGGAAGCAATTGCAACAAATTCTCCAAAACAAGTCTGAGATCTGTCTGCAGATCTTCCCATTCGGGGTCAGTAGCTTAAAAGCTATATACTAGTTTAAAAGCTGCCCGATAGGATGGCTTTTAAACTAGTACATATATACATGCATGTATGTTTTTACTTAGAGTTTAATTTAAGTTCTTGGGAGAGTTCAAGCCTGTTGGTAACAAAGCAACAAAACTTTTTGAGTTGAGAGAGTTCTCGGTGTTTGTATATATGTGGTTGAGTTGGTGTGTTGGTTGAGCTGTCGATGTACACACCCAAGTATCTGCATCTATTCACCTAAAGAATCTCAAATGGAGAATCTTTGGAATTTCTTACAAATCTTCACTATGTTACTACTAGATTGGATGTTGAGAATCCGCGTCAGTTTCTTTTGCTCTTTTTCCATGAAACCGACTACTTCTAGGATTTTGTGGAAATTTGTTGATACATAACCTAATGCATTTATGATGATAGGTAAAAATGAGAATTCATAGTCTGCATACAAGAGCTGCAAATTCCGCATTAATTCGCCATAAATGTTCTCTTTTTTTTCTGGACTTTCGATTGACTTGTTCCCTGTCCCACGGAACAACGATTTGTTATGTTTGTACCGAATTGAAGTTTTTCCTATTAGGATGTTCCACCAATATTCCTTGTTTCTAAAGGTGTAGATACCTGTTGGTTCTGACATGCCATGGATGTATAGATCAAGGCAGTCGTTCTTGCGGATAGCATTGTAAACAATCTTTGCTATGTATGTATGTATGTATGTATGTATGTACACGCACACACACACACACACACACACACACACACACACACACACACATATATATATATATATATATATATATATATATATTGTGTAATATATGGATTCGTAGAATCGTGCGGTTATCATGGAAAGCTCCTCTAGCGGATATGGCTAACAGATCTCATAGTAATCCAATATGGAGGAGTATAATGCAGTGCGCCTATGCAGCTGAAATCCAGATTTAATCGATGAGATTATTTGTAGAGGAGTATATAAGCCATAAAACGTCAGGAGTTATGAGAGGTGAATATATTTATTTTACCACTTGTCATCCTTAGCATGATTGCCGCTTCGCAGCCTTCATTATGTAATGCTACACTGAAATTATTATAGCACGATGAAGGTTGCGGAACGGCCATTATTCTAAAGATGGCAAGTAGTTAAATAAACATATTCACCTCCCATGCCTCCTGACTTTTAATGGTACATACATACATACATACATACATACACATACATACATACATACATACATACACACATACATACATACATACACACATACATACATACATACATACATACATACATACACACACATACATACATACATACATACACACATACATACATACATAGATACATACATACATACGTACATACATACATACATACATACATACATACATACATACATACATACATACATACATACACACACATACATACATACATACATACACACATACATACATACATACATA
>NC_068996.1:21310562-21314134 GCF_001194135.2 Octopus bimaculoides | reverse complement strand
ACACACACACACACACACACACACACACACACACACACACATACACACACACACATGTATACAGGGAGAAAAGAGAGGTGTTCTAATTGTAGAGGAATCTCCTTGTTGAGCCTCTTCGGTAAAGGCTACGCAAGGTTTCTAGGAAAGAGAGTAGGGAAATTGTCGAACCCAAGCTAGCTGAAGAACCGTGTGGCTTCAGTCCTGGATGCAACACAACCGACCAGATCTTCACTCTACAGCGTGTCTTCGAGAAATCGTGGGAATAGTGTCAAGAGGAATACGCTTGCTTTGTAGATTTCGTAAAGCCTGCGGAACATGCTATGGTAAGTTTTATAGGAGTTTGGAATTAATGGGCAACTTTTGGTTGCCGTGAAGTCCCTATACGAATGCCTAGACATTTGCTTTCGGGTAAATGGTACACAGCCGAAATCTTTCAACGTGAGTTTTGGACTTCGGCAGAGGTATATATTGGCATGTTCCCTTTTCATAATTTTTATGAGCTGGATTGACATATGCAGCCGTTGTGGACGTGGCATTACAATTGGTGGATGTAGGATCGGTCGGTTGATATTTGCAGACGATATGATGCAATTTGGCTCATGAGAAGGTGATTCCCAGCATGCACTAAATGGATTCGCTGCCGAGTGCTGCAAGGCAGGGACGAGAATTAATGTTGCGAAGACTGAGATATTGGTCCTCTCTAGAATGTCTTCCCAGTACATTCTGCATGTATGTAGAACATCACTGAAACAAGTTGTGAAGTTTAAGTATCTCGGAGTCGTATTTACGAATGATAGAAGGCAGGCGCTTGAACCGGATTCTAGAATTGCAGATGCTTGCACAATACGTCAGCTTCAGCATTCAAGCCTCAGAAGGTGAGATGATTGTAAAAATGCCCAATTCTCTCTATCTTCAATCTGGTTTTCGCTCCTGCCCTCACCTATGGTCATGAATGTAGGGTAATTATCGAAAGAGTGCGATCTTGAATATAAGTGAAGGATCTCTGGAGTAACATCACTCGACAGGATGCGAAGCTTGGAGATCAGGTCGAGCCGCTACTTCTGCGCACTGTGAGATCACAACTCTGTTGCTACAGACATGATTAGAATGTCGCAGGAAAGAATCGCATAACCGATTCTTGAAACTGAGCTAACCTGGGAGAGATCTAGGGGTAGATCAAGAATGAGATGGTTGGATAATATTCATAGTTTCAGTTGGTCATGCTTGAGAATCCAGCAGGAAAGTCTAATGATAGTTGCTTCTGACAGAACCATAAGGAGGAGGTGCTTGAGAGCTCTGTCCCCACAATCATCTCAGAAATAGCGGGTGAAGACGATGGATAAGGGGATAGATATAATTATAATCTTATTTTTAAACCGTTTTAAAATTAAAACTGTATATATTTCTTCTGGTTTTAAGAAGTTTCATTTCATTTTGTTTTTTGCTTCCTTTTATTTAAGCAATTTCGCCCAACATTTTGTCAGAAATATAATTATATCTTCAGTTTTATTTAATTCTTACCACCCACTTGCTATAAGGCTATAGAGAGAGTATAAGGCTGCATAGCTTCATTATGCACCCTCTATCTTGAAACATAAATCCGTTGTAACTCTTCGTTAAAATTTAATATTGATAGTAAATACAGATTCTTTTCTTTGTAGCTTTCAAACAAGTATAGTAGAAAGTTATTTTCCTTTTATTAACACCATGAATTTTCTCGCAATCGTTTAAAAATTTCTCCGATAGAGTTTACGAATGATCATCTTTTCTTCTTCGTCTTTTTTTTTTCTTTTTAGCACATAGGCGCAAGTTTGGCTTTGTTGTTAAGATGCTCGCTTTCCATCCACACGATTTCAGATTCAGTGCCACTGCATGGCATCTTGTGGATGTGTTTTCTACTATAGTTCTGGAACGATCAATGATTTGTGAGTCAATTTGGCAAACGGAGACTGTATGGAGGCTCGTTGTATACCTATCTGTCCGTCCGTCAGTCGGTCTATCTATCTATCTATCTATCTATCTATCTATCTATCTATCTATCTATCTATCTATCTATCTATCTATCAGGCTATTAAGGTAGTCACTAAAATTCCTTATCGCCTGACCTATCACCATGAAAATTCGAGCAAAAGGTTACTGGAAAATCACAAGGATCTATTGGAGATAGTGTAGAATGCGCCGGTTACCGTCTGTCAAAGATCGAATTGTGACTTAGAATACCGCCGTCGCTCGTACCATTTGAATGGTTTTTGTTCCCTCCTGTTTTAATACAAAAGACATAACTCAGATAACATAACCTTCATGTTTCGCGTTGAAGGAATGATCGAGAGGTATTCTTGCTGCCAGTTGTCGGTCGCAATATCTTTTCTAATCTCTTCTTCTTGTTAACTAGGCACCTCTCCAATCTATTTTTCCCCTACAACAGTATTTTTACAAAGCGTTATCGATATTGATTTAATCCACGGACACCAATAACTAAAGCTATCCAAGTTGATTTCAGAGCGAAAAAAATCGTCTCGCATGCATTCATTCAATGCCTGTATATTGCTGATTCGTGGGTTTATGTCGATCAATCGTTATCACGTGAGAGACAGAACTGGCTAGCAAATATCCAGATCTATTGTGAAGTCAAACCTTCAACTTCTTTTATTAAAGAAAGGCGAATAGTTTCCTATTTCTGGAATCTGTGACGAAGGAAGTTCCTCTCGGGTAAGGACCACGTCAACTTCTTTCAGTAGCCTTGAGAAGGAAGATGAATGCAGACAAAGAAGTGGCCTTAACTTCTGTATTCCTTAACAACTTGTGTCAAGAAGCAATTGCTGTTATCTACTTCTTAGGTAAATATTTTGAGATAGTCGTACTTCTTGATGAGACTAAATTATACCATTAACTATATATAAAAGGAGCAGATAGCGAAATGGGGTGCTAATATATTTAATACAGTAAACGATGACTACAATAAGTTAACATTATATCCATAGTGAAGAGATCAAATATATTATTAGTCCGATTTGGCATGATTTCTATGGCTGGATGCCCTTCCCAACGCCAACCATTCCAAGATTGTAATGGGTGCTTTTACTTGCTACTGGCATGGGTATCATTTGCATGACACTGGTATCTGCCACGACTGTGGTTTTACTTGGCTTGATGGGTCTTCTTCTCAATCACGACATAATGCCAAAAGTCTCGGTCATTGCCTCTGTGAAAGGAGCTTTTCACGTGCCACCAGTTTCAACCACTTTGCGTCCGTGAGACCCAACGCTCAAAAGGTGCTTTTTAAGTGCCAACGGCACGGGTGCCAGTTACATGACACCAGCATCAGTCAAGACTACGATTTGAATTGGCTTGACGGGTCTTCTCAATAATAATAATAATAATAGTAATAATAATAATAATAATAATAATAATAATAATAATAATAATAATAATAATAATAATAATAATAATAAGAAGAAGAAGAAGAAGAAGAAGAAGAAGAAGAAGAAGAATATAATAATAATAAACGATAATAATGTAAATAAACCGTCAAATGCTTTGTTGCGCGACTTTTGGCCTACCTTGTATGTGTG
>NC_068996.1:21309522-21310510 GCF_001194135.2 Octopus bimaculoides | reverse complement strand
GTGTGTGTGTGTGTGCGTGTGTGTGTGTGTGTGTGTGTGTGTGTGTGCACGTGTGCGTGCGCACACACACACAGATGGAGATATATATTTTTCAACACAATTGTTAAAAGCAGTTAACTTATTGAGCTAACTTATTGCAAAATTAGAGTAAGCCGTCGATAATGACGGAGTTAATGTGGAAAAAGTTACCCGATGAAAGTTGATAATTAGAGGATGAGGAAGTAAATAAAAATGCCAAATTAACAGGAAGATAAGAAAATTATATTTATCACACCCAAAATACTATACAGGTATGATTCACTGCAGAAGTTCATGAAGAGCAACATTTCTTGTGTAGGCATGAGAAGGTACTAACACACTTTGGCCTTCTGAATTTTCACTCTGATTTTAAACTGTTCCTAGTCCTAACCCTAACCCTAACCCTAACCCTAACCCTAACCCAGATCAGGTCATTTCACAGCGTCGACTACAGATACTGCGGTAAACTACATGCTGACGTAACATCGAAATTTCTTATGACTGTTGCGATGCCGGTCGAATCAACTGAATTTATGAACATTAAAATATTATGAGACATTGAAGATAGCGGAATGAATTTCTGAATACAAAAAAATAAACAGAACAAATCTCACAAGTAAGTGGAGACTTTATTTGAAAATTTAGAAAGAAAGATTTTTATTGGACTTAATAGAAAGGAATCAAGATCAAACTTAAGTGTCATTGCTCTATAACAGTGGTTCCCAAACTTTTTCGGGTTGCCGCCCCCTTGACACCCAGGCTACATTCCTAGCGCCCCCATCCCAAGTAACCATCACAAACGTAGACTTCTTTCTGAAGCAAATTCAAAGCAACTGTATTTCACAAATAAAACTTAGCCTCACAAACCCATTATTTTGTTGTTTTTACATGAACCATTTACCCCATTATTGCCCCACATTTTACATGAATTGCTATTCCATTATCGCCCCACTTTTATTCACTTTTATTC
>NC_068996.1:21307415-21309383 GCF_001194135.2 Octopus bimaculoides | reverse complement strand
AATACCGCCCACTTCGAGAACCACTGCTCTATAGGATGCCAGCAACTTACCTCAAAAGAAGTCTTCGGGCAACAATAAAGAGAAGTATATTTCTTATAAATGTTGTGATGCACCGCAAATCATCAAAATATATGAATTTTAAAACATTAATTAGGCATTAAGAAAGCAGAATGAACTTTCAAATTCAAAAGACAGACAGAATAATTAGACATTGTTGGAGTAAAGAAGTAGAAACGTTGTTTTGGGGCATTATGAGACAAATGCAAAACAGAAACAACGATTCCAGCTCGTGTGGGATGATTTGTAAAGTAAATCTTATTTAGTGGTAGAAATTCAACAGCTTTAAATGCTAAAGTGTTGTTCACAAAAATAGAATGTATACAAAGGCACATAGTGTATACATTCCATATACTGATGGAAAAAAAATTCGAATTTCCACTTCCTTAAGAAAACTTACATATAAACATTTGTTTTCCTTTGTTTACTTTTCGAGATCTATCTGTTTATTTGTGTATCTGTCTATTTTGGGAGAGAGAGAGAGAGAGAGAGAGAGAGAGAGAGAGAGAGAGAGAGACAGAGATAGAAAGAGAGAGAGAAAGTTATGCATACATATGTATGTGTGTGTGTGGTGTCTGTGTGTGCATGTCTTTCTGTGTTTCTACATAACCTTCCTACATATCTATCTATCTATCTATCTATCTATCTATCTATCTATCTATCTATCTATCTATCTATCTATCTATCTATCTATATGTCTGTCTGTCTGTCTATTTGTCTGCTTGTCTGCCTGTCTGTGAATCCATTACAGTTTTTACCTCGATCCCTCTCAGCGCAACAGCAACTTAGACTCACTGGCACTATCTATCCACCTTAATTTTTTCCATTCCATCATTTCAGAAAAATAACTGAATGATTACTTTCTTACAACCACTTTTAAGAAACCCTTTTTATGCTTGAATAATTTGTCATGTATGAAGAACGTATAATTTCACAAAGACAAGCTGCAACGCAGTGTCAGTATTTGGAGAAATGTACACAATATGAAGGAAAAATCATTTTGGTAAGGAGATGCTGAGAGACAGCTTGAACTTAGTCAGAGACTTTCAGATGAACGAATATTACTCATTCGGGACATAAAATAACAGGATATGCACTAATGTAGATAAAAGGAAAAGGCAGAGTTTTATTCAGTCGGGCGGCTAATCAAAACATTAATGATTTTTCGATCAGTGTTTTCCAAGACGAAAAATATTCAAATGAATGGGTAAAAATTAAGAAATAAGTAGCTTGTGTAGCGTTACATTAAATAATAAGTTCTAAAATTTGAACAGAGACGAAACAAAGGAAGAAACAGAAAATTTACACACAGGACGAGACGTTGCTAATTCCACATCAGTTATCGTCCAGAAGATCCTTACAGTTTCACGCCTTTAACGATAACATTGTTTACTTTTGGTAGTGTAAGCGGCGAGAAGCTGCTGGAAATAGCGAACGAACAGGAGACAGTGACGAAAAAAAATGTGTGTGTGTGTGTGTGTGTGTGACGCACGCACACACACACACACACACACACATGTAAGTGTACGTGATTGAATTGGTGATGTTCGTATGTATGCACAAATAATAATAATAATAATAATAATAATAATAATAATAATAACGGTTTCAAATTTTGCCACAAGACAGGCAATTTCGGGGCAGGGTTAAGTCAAGTACATCACATCCAGTGTTCAACTGGTACTCGTTTTATCGACCCCGAAAGAATGAAAGACAAAGTCGACCTCGGCAGAATTTGTACTCAGAAGGTAAATCGAACGAAATGCCGGTAAGCATTTTGTCCGGCGTGCTAATCAACTGTTTTGCCAGCTCGTCGCCTTAATAGTAATAATAATGACAATAACACATATAACTTAATATTTATATGTTAAGTGGGTGTTTCATAAGTTTTGAGCCTGACTGTATTCTCTT
>NC_068996.1:21301508-21305999 GCF_001194135.2 Octopus bimaculoides | reverse complement strand
CGGCAGTAGCGGCGGCGGTAATGACGGCGGCCGGCAATGGTGGCAACAATGGCGGTGGTGATGACGGCGGCGGCGATGGTTATTGTGGTAGTGATGGTGATGAAGATGTTACTGATGATGATGATGATGATGATGAAAGGGGTGGTGAAGATGGTGAAGACGACGACGACGACGATGAAGATGCTGATGGTGATTGTTGTGGACGTGACGCCGGATGTGTTCGTAGAGTTATTAGTATTGTTGGTTTCCACTTCTTACTCCATATATTTTCCATTTTTCTATTTCGCTTTCGGCTCTTCTCACTCTTAGTTGTAACAGGAAACCTGATTGGTTAAAGGCCGTCTCGTTAACTTGGACACGGGGGAGCTGTACCATCAAATACAGACGACGTCAGCACCGTAATCGTGTCACTATGGAAGTGAAGGTGGTTGGTACAGTTTGATAGGAGAATGGAAACTGTGACAGGATCAAATATTAACGTGGACAAGTCCGCAGGATTGCACTTCAGCTCCCTGAGAGGAAAATTATTCAGATGGAGGCTCTTGCTCTTTCACATTTTGTTGAAGGGGCACGTTTCGTTTGTTAGGTGATCCATCTGCCAACACTTACAGGAAGAGTGTCTCATGATGTGATAGGCACGTAGACCCTCGCTGTGCCTAGCACATCAGTAGAGAATCTAGAACAGTGGTTCTCAACCGGGGTCTATAAGGCCTTAAGATTTTGGGGGTCCATACAACAAAATAGCAAATTAGCGATCCACAATAGTACTTTAAGGCCCCCTGAAAACATTTTGCTATATTGGTATGTATTTCAAGAAACTTCTAGATTTCTTTCTCTAGCGTTTTACGTAGTTCAATCTACACAACTTAATGTGAGAAAAACAAAATAGGAATTTTGTAAGAAGTTTCTACAAATATCAGATGGTTGTAGAGGGTCCACCAGAATAAAATAGTAATCAAAGGGGTCCATAGATAAAAAAAAACACCCTGATCTAGAACAACGATGACGATAAAGACATATGTTTCTATTTCCGCAGTTCAGATCTTTGAGTAAGCTGCAGGGTTAGGTCAATCTTAGACTGAGTTTGGGCCGTTGGTGTTCGGAATATTGATAAACGCTTATTGCGTTCTAAAAGCTGATCATTTATCCAGTAGAAAGTCAATCATCACGTTCTATAGAGAGTTACCGAAGGATATAGGGGACATTAACCTAAGAATGATTCTGGAACGATTCAGGATAATCTGAGTTAGCTCTTCTGAAAGACATTCAGGAGGAGCCTTATGGCCGTATTCCAACCGTTCTCGGCATGGTTGTTCTACAAAAGGCCGATGACTTGAGAAAGACTGGGTGTAATAATAAATGTGGGGTCTGGGGAGTGGAGTTTGGCACAACAAAGGTGATGAAAGGAAGAGAGATGAGTGGGACAGTAATGTCTGAGTAATGGTGGCATGAGCCCAGCCAGCTCTGAGGATTACTGCCATTATAGCAGTATTAAAAAGGCAGTGAGAGGAGACAAAATGATTCTCAGCCATAGCATGTTTGTGAGTGAATTTATGCCAATAAGACGGATGGCCCTTTTCAGGTTGTGTGAAGAATATTTACCGCACTCAGATTTCTCCCAGTGGTTACCCATTTAAGTATTAATTATTAACATGATCGCGAATCTACGCCTTAATAATTGATTAAACTGTAAATTACAGATATGTTTTATCAAACTTTGAAAAGATGTATAAAATTCAACACCTCAGTGGATTTTGAATTCAGAAAGTAAAAGGAGTCAATTGAACGTCACAACCATCTCAGCCGTTGTTTTTCTTGACAATACATTAAATATATAAAACCCCACATAACTAGTTGCTCTTCATGCAGAATGCAACTCTGCAAATTTGCCCAGAGCCACTAGATTTCAGTAGTAGTAGTAGTAGTAGTAGTAGTAGTAGTAGTAGTAGTAGTAGTGGTGGTGGTGGTGGTGGTGGTGGTGGTGACCTTGGTGGTTTTGGTGGTGGTGATGGCGGTGGTGATTGCGTTGGTGGTCTCGGTGGTATTTGATGGTAAGGGACAGAAAAAATCTTGAATTTGAAAATAATTGATCGGAGCTGTAGTGGAAAAGAGGGGGGTGTAAAGAAATGGGTGGTGGAGAGAGTGGAGAGTGCGAGAAAAACTAAAGGATGAGTTGAGAAAAAAAAAGTGTGAATTGTATGTGCGTGTGCATACCCATTTATGTGTGTGAGGTGGGGAGAAGAGAGAGAAGTGAGAGTGTAGGGTATTTAATCCTTTGATTATTCTGTCAAATGTAATGCTTATTGATTTGCACATTAATTTGAATTGATTATGTTTTGAATTAATCTTGTATTATCTTGTAGCTTCGAGACTTCGATAATGTGATTGTTCATTTTTGGAATGACATTGTAGGGTAGGTGGGAGAGGCTGGATAAGGTCAATCAGTTTGAACATAAAACTGGTAGAATATTTAGCCGGTTTAAATGCTAAAGGATTAACGTGCAAAATATGCAGGGTTATACGTAGAGAAGAGTGTTTGAATATATGTGTGCATGTCTACGTGTAGGTGTGTGTGTGTGTGTGTGTGTGTGTGTGTGTGTGTGTGTGTGCATGTGTGCGCGCGCGAGTGTTTTTGTATATGCATATATTTAGTACTTTTGTGCACGTTTATACTTATACATCTATACATATGTCTAAATTTATAAGTGTTATACATTTAAAATGTTCCTTGTAAACTTTTTAAGGTTGGCTGGGTATCCTAAATCTTTGTCCAGCATCAATATAATTTTGAGAAGGAAGATATTCGCTGCACAGAGTTGAGTAATCTATCAAAGTATTCTAAAAAGAAATTAATTTAAGTCTTATCTGTTTACTAGAACGTAACATCACATTGCCACTTATTCCATGAAGTGTTTGTGAATAACTCACCAAAATCGGTTTTAAATTTTAAGTTTTCTGATGCATTTCTACTCAGAGGCAATAACAGTTGATCTTTTGCAATAAAGAAACTTGTAGATTTCTTCAAATTGATATCTTTTCTTCTAAAAGAGCCCCGTTTTGGTTGTATTAAAACTAACACACTCTGATGGATAGTTTTGTTTGTTAATCATTTAAATTTGCACTGCGACGCCGACACGAGCAACGACTACTACACCATGGTCAGATTTAAAATTGCTTTCAGACTAATGAAACCGAACCATTGTTGACCGCAAATAGAAAACTCCTTACATATGTAGGTCACTCATTATAATGAGCGACCTACACATATATCGTCAAATTCTTCTTTGCCCAAAATTATTTTCTGTTACTCTATCATCTATGTACAACATTAATAATATTTCCGTTTTCACGTCTCACTGTGTGATCAAGTTGCTTTGAAGAATGACATCATTGTTATTTCTGTAAGATTACGCTTAATGTTGTGAACATTCTTCATAGTCGCTGATACAGTAGAGGATACTAAATTTAACAACAAACCCAACCCATACTCACAAAATTCCATACTACGAATAATTTCTTTTGAGGGCCTTTTCCTGACATGAGCTACTGCAGACACATAATTCTTATGTTTACGTTCTGAGTTCAAATTCTGCCGAGAGCGACTTTGCCTTTCTTTCTTTAGGGGTCGATGAAATAAGTACCAGTCGAGTACTGGAGTTGATATAATCGACTATACTCTCCCATCAAAAATTCAGGCTTTGTGCCAATAGTAGAAAGAGTTATTATTATTATTATTTATGATAAATAATACGTATTATTTATGATAAATACTACAGAGTTGTTACACGATGTAACACTGGGTAACAATTGAAACATCACTCTAAATGATATCCATTCTTAATATTTTCAGTTCTATATTTAAATATTTTCAGATATAAATTCGAAAAGAGCCTTAAAGAAAAAGCTGTAAAATACATACATACATACATACAAACAGATAGAGATACATACAAACGTACAAACGTATATACATACAAATATATGCTTACATATATGCTTACATATATGCATACACACACGTAAATAATATATATATATATATATATATATATATATATATATATACACGCATGCATGTGTACGCACGCACACTCACACACACACACACACGCACACACACTGACACATGTGCATACACACATAGACGTGAGGTGTTAAGGCAAAGATATTAAGCCAAGACAGTGGACGGACGGACGATGTGGTTAGTTCCGGCATAGAAACACAATTAATTGTTTATTTAAGCAATAATTGAATCACAAAAATGGAGCGATCAATGATCCGATATACAAATAGACACCATTATGTATGTATGTATGTATGTATGTATGTATGTATGTATGTATGTATGTATGTATGTATGTATGTATATGTGTGTATGTATGTATGTATATGTGTGTATGTATGTATGTATGTATGTATGTGTGTATGTATGTATGTATATGTGTGTATGTATGTATATGTGTGTATGTATGTATGTATGTAACACATGCA
>NC_068996.1:21299184-21300551 GCF_001194135.2 Octopus bimaculoides | reverse complement strand
AATAATTCATTGTAAGCTTAGTACTTATTCTATCAGTCTGTTTTGCCGAACCGGTAAATTACGGCGACGTAAACACACCATCATCGGTTGTCAAGGGATGATGGGTGAGACACACAGGCACAAAGACACACACATAAATGTGTGTGTGTGTGTGTGTGTATACGACGGGCTTCTTTCAGTTCCTGTCTACCAAATCAACTCACAAGACTTTGGTCAACATGGGCTATAGTAGAAGATACTCGCCCAAGGTGTCACACAGTGAGAGTGACCTGGAACCATATGGGTGGTAAGCAAGATTCATACCACACAGCCGCACGCACATACACACACACACACTTACATACTAATACTGACACACCAATACACACCGACAAACACCAAAATACACTCCAACACACACACACACACACACACATAAACCGTTGACCATTATTTTTCTAAATATTTTGTGTGAGATAATAATTATGGATTATTATACTTAACGTGGTGTATATAAATATTCTAATCAATTGAAATTACTAAATTATTGAATATAAAAAGGATAAAGGATATTCGCTTAATTAATTCTGATTAAGTAAGGCAGGGGAGACGACTCAAAAATTTGAAATACTTAAAAGTTGCAGTGGTATAGGTTAAGAGCTTGACGAGTGTCAAACATGGGAGACAACTCTGCACAAGTTCAAACTAATGCTTTAGAAAAGTATTTTCAATATTATATACACAGGTGTAAAATAGATTTGCAAGTTACACGTGTAATCAAATAGGTTACGCTTTCAAGCCACAGGTGAAGAAAAGAAAATGGTTTAGAACAGTCATTTCTGATTATTAGTGCGTAGAACAAAATGCTTAACGATGTTTCTTCCGTGTCCTTATGCTCTGAGTTCAAATTCTGAGAGGTTGACTTTACCTTTCGATTCTTTCGCGATCGATAAGGTGAGTACTAGTTTGATTACGAGAATCGATGTAATCGACGTACCCTTTCCTTCAAAATTGTGCCATAGTTAGAAAGAATTTAATGACATCATATTTCATCGGTATCCAACTACCACCACTACCACTATCACACTGAAATTGATTTCAAAATTTGGCATAAGGCCAGCAGTTTCAGAGGAAGGGCAAATCGATTACATCAACCTCAGTACTCAACTGGTACTTAATTTATTGACCTCGAAAGGATGAAATGCAAAGTTGAAATGCAGAATTTGAACTCGGAATGTAAAGACGCCACCAGCACGACACTGAAATTAAGAAGTAGTGGTCACCTCTGTTAGGATTCGGATTCGAACTCAGGAGTAAAGAGGAAGTGGTTTCAAATATCCTTCCATCAAACGTTTCAAGTGATTAAAATATTGAATATTTCTTTTTTT
>NC_068996.1:21294795-21298111 GCF_001194135.2 Octopus bimaculoides | reverse complement strand
AAACAGGGAATAACACTCTTGACACCGGTAAAAATTATTGTTTATAAAAAGAGCACTAACTGTATTCAGCTGAATAGACGTCAGTGATTGGTTGAAATTACAGAAATACGACAACTTTAACATGAAATAACTTATTAAGAACTAATTTTTGTCAAGAAGGCTAAGAGAAAAAGATGTTTTATATGACACATTCTACCAGTATCCCAAGTTTGAAAGTGTTTCGTTAAGAAAACAAGTGCTGCCCGTCAAACCAAAAAGATCTGGCCATTCGATTAGATCTAACCAGTACGCAACTGGTACTTAATTTATCGACTCCGAAAGGATAAAAGGCAAAGTCGAGCTCGACATAAAATATTAAATAATAATATTTATTATGTTGGTCTATAATAATTATATGAATTAATTATTTCTAATATTTTAATTAATAATTTTCTCTTAATATTAATGCCAGCAATAAGGCGGCGAGCTGGCAGAGTCGTTAGCACACTGGACGAAATGCTTAGCAGTATTTCGCCAGTCGCTACGTTCTGAGTTCAAATTCCGCCGAGGCCGATTTTGGCTTTCATTCTTTCGGGGGTCGATAAAGTGAAATTCAGGGGTCGATATAATCGCGTTGTCTCCTCCCCAAAATTTCAGGCCTTTTGCCTATAATAAAAAGGATTAATTAATGCCAGTAATTATTGACTTTAACGTTGATTTCTATCTTTGAGGGAAATGCGCACATATTTTTTTGGGGGGGGATTAAACTGAAAGATCACCAACATTCAATATGATTATTACTTATTGCATGAACTTAGACGGAAGTTCAAGTGCAAATTGCATAGAAGATAACTAAATAGTGAAGGTTATTTTGTCCAGTAGCCGCCATATAGCTACCACTACCATCACCTGATTCTATCATCGACTGAACTACCAAAGTTAGGAATGCATCAAAGATCAACTGTGTGTGTGTGTGTGTGTCTGTGTGTTTACATGTGAATCAAATAGACTAAAGGGTGCACTAGACGGCACTGCCTCCTCACTATTCACTGGTGCACCCTCAGATTTACAGTGACAATTTTTTGTCTAAACTCCACTTTATTATTATTACAGATTAGTCCCGGGTTTCGGCATCCGGTGGCTGATCTGCTTTCTTTTAAGGCAGCGAGCTGGCAGAATCGTTAGCACGCCAGGCAAAATACTTAGTGACATTTCCTGTCTTTACATTCTGAGTTCAAATACTGCTGAGGTCGATTTTTGCCTTTCATCCTTTCGGAGTCGATAACATAAGGCGGCGAGCTGGCAGAATAGTTAGCACCCGGGTGAAATGCTTAACGGTATTTCGTCTGCCGTTACGTTCTGAGTTCAAATTCCGCCGAGGTCGACTTTGCCTTTCATCCTTTCGGGGTCGATAAATTAAGTACCAGTTACGCACTGGGTCGATGTAATTGACTTAATCCCTTTGTCTGTCCATGTTTGTCCCCTCTATGTTTAGCCCCTTGTGGGCAATAAAGACATAACATAAGTACCAGTTGAGTACTGGGGTCGATGTAAGCAACTTACCCCATTCTCCGAAACTGCTGGCCTTGTGCCAAAATTTGAAACAATTATTATAAATTAGTGACCATCCAGAATATTCTGAAGCACTCCCACGTACCAAAGTCTGGTGACTGGCCTGGATAGAGATAAGTGTCCATGTGAGTGTGTGTGTGACTGTGTATGTGAATGTTTGTATGTGGATGTGTACATGTGAGTGTGAGTGCGTCTGAGGGCTTGTGTGTGTATGTGTAAGGCGCTACAGGGTGATTTCACCGTTGTTTCTAGCAGGCCGAACGACCACGTAGAAGCTCCTTCCGTGACCCTACAGAAGCTGCGTGTGCCAGTGGTCTAGAGAAAATTTCAGGTAATCTGTAGAAGAGTTAGTTATTCACGACTTCTGGGTATCGTCTGTATTTTATATCCCTAGAAATATTGGTTTTACAATTAGTCAAAGGAAATAATTTATTAATTAAGAATTGGTAGGCCAAAAAGTGTAGATTTTGGTTCTATTAATTTCTATACATGTTTAGTTTCGCAAAAATCACAAACTACTTCCATATCCCAAGAGATGGAAAACGATCTGAGACATACAATATCCTTAAAAGAAAATAAAAAGATAAAAAATAATATATGAAGCTATGACGTCACGTGACTCGATGACCTTCGACATGGAAACTTGATCGGGTCAGTGAAAGGGATGTTTCCTTTTCTTTCTTTTCTTTCTTTTTTTTCTTTTTCTGTTCAGAAAGACTGGAGAGCTCAGTGAGAATAGATGGAAGTATTTGAAGAAGGGGAGCGAGAGAGAAGACAGGAAAAGGGAGAAAGGGTGAGGGAGACAGAGAAAAGCAGAGGGAGAAAGAGAACAGAGAGAAAAAAGGAGATAAACAGACAGGCAGACAGGGAAGAGACAAGAAGGAAAAAAGAGCAAAACAGGCGATGTTAAAAGAGAAAGTTGAATACTCGCATTGTTAGAAACTAGAATAACATCCATTCATGGATCAAATATTATTTCTAGATAAATGTCTGAAATAGTACACACACACACATACACACACACACACACACACACACACACACACACACACACACACACACAGAGTTACTCTTAGATTTATGCTCATTTGTGTGTGTGTGTGTGTGTGAGAGAGAGAGAGTTTGTGTGTGTGTAAAAAGAGAGAAGGAAGAGAAAAGGTGACAAGGTTGAAAGATAAGCTTACGAGCATGTGTTTTTGATAAACATTATTTAGCCTCACCATCAAAATATTATACGATGGTACAAGAAACAGATTTTTCTCTCTATGGACAGAATCATTTTCATGCTTATTGATGCCTCATCAGACACACGCCCATTATCTTACATTTCTTCTTCTTATTACCGTTGCTCAGTATTTCTGTTAATAAGTTAATGTTTCCGACAGGTGCAATATTATGCAAGTTAGACCAATTTAGTTCTGTTCTAGTTTGTATCGACTATATATATATATAGGAACGTCCAGCCAGCTGGACGTAATTTTTCTCGCCTCTCGATATTTTTTTGTCTTCTACTATTTTTTCTCTTATATATATTCTATATCCTTTCAAAGTTTTTTCCCAGGCGTTACCCATTACAATTAATTTTGGCCTAACGGCCCTTAATGTCTGTCTTCATCGATTGTTTACTCGGTGTCGACTCACTCGTTTATCTATCTATCTATCTATCTATCTATCTATCTATCTATCTATCTATCTATCTATCTATCTATCTATCTGTCTATCTATCTATCTATCTATCTATCTATCTATCTATCTATCTATCTAT
>NC_068996.1:21289878-21290893 GCF_001194135.2 Octopus bimaculoides | reverse complement strand
GCCGCCATCATTATCGTCACCAACGCCTCCATCATCACCACCACCACCACCACCACTCACCACACCATCACGACCACCATCACAACTACCATCACTACCACCACCACCACCACCACCACCACCACCACCACGAGCTCATTATATTAAACACTACATGTGAGGAAGAGAGGGTGAGAGAGAGAGGGAGAGAAAGACAGACAGACAGAGCTGCTGCATAATCGATTGACCTGCTAGATATAAGAGACAGATTTCATCCTCAAATAGTCACCCGCAACTTAGGACCACAATGGATAAAGTAATCCTACACACGTTTTATCACCATCATCGTCGTCGTCGTCGTCAATGAACGTCCGTTTTCCATGCTGCATAGGTTGGACGGTTCCAACAAGGATCCCGCGACCCACAGGGCTGCCCCATGCTTCAATGTCAGCTATGTCTGGAAAAAATAATAAGACGGTATAGTCATGTCTGGAGTACTATTATTCATAGAGTTGCTTGGCCAAGGTTGACCTGGGGCCAAACAGCAACACACCTTATCACAAACGACTCGCACCACCATTGACACACCAGACCACAATCATCACCACAATAGATATATTCTTTTATTCCTTTCTTTCACTTGTCTCAGACATTTAACTGCGGCCATGCCGGAGCACCACCTTGAAGGGTTTTTAGTGGAACAAATGTAACCCAGGACTTACCTTTTCTCTTCTTTTTTTTTAAACCTAGTACTTATTCTATTTTGCCGAACTGCTACGTTACGGGGACGTAATCACACCAACACCGGTTGTCAAGCGGTGATGGGTGCACAAACACAGACACAAACACACACACACACATACACAAGTGCAGGAATGGCTTTGTGGTAAGTAGCTTGCTTACCAACTACATGGTTCTGGGTTCAGTCCCACTGCATGGCACCTTGGGCAAGTGTCTTCTACTATAGCCTTGGGCCGACCAAAGCCTTGTGAGTGGATTTGGTAGACGGAAACTGAAAGAAGCCCGTCGTATATAT
>NC_068996.1:21286738-21289613 GCF_001194135.2 Octopus bimaculoides | reverse complement strand
ATATACATGTGTGTGTGCGTTTGTTCCCCCACCATCGCTTGACAACCGATGGTGGTGTGTTTACATCTCCGTAAGCTAGCGGTTCGGCACAAGAGACCAATGGAATAAGTACTAGGCTTACAAAGAATAAGTCCTGGGGCCGATTTGTTCAACTAAAGGCGGTGCTCCAGCATGGTCGCAGTTAAATGACTGAAACAAGTAAAAGACTATATACGACAGGCTTCTTTCAGTTTTCGTCTACCAAATCCACTCACAAGACTTTGGTCGTCCCGAGGCTATTGTAGAATTGTAGAATTTATGACAGCACTGCGAATCATTTCGTGATGTTGTGTCATATTTACATAATTCATTCTTGACATGTGAATTAAACCTTCTACGCCACTTGGGGCTTTGAGTTCATACCTAATATGGGAATTATGTAGTAGCATGACATAATATCACGAAATGATTCGTAATCTCTCATGAAAATTATTTTTTGTTATAATCAATGCGTATGCGAATTTGCATGTGTGTGTGTGTGTGTGTGTGTGCATCTGTGTATGTGTAATTTTGCCGATTATATAGGCAACGAATTTAGGAAACATGAAAAACTAGTATTCTCCCAACTAAATTGTCTTTTATGATGCACAGTTGCTTATAGCCCCTATATCCATCCTCTGTCTGTGTCTCTCTCTCTCTCTCTCTCTCTCTCACTCTCTCTCTTACTCTCTCTCTCTCTCCCTCTCTCTCTCTCTCTCTCTCTCTCTCTCTCTTTTCCTCCTTATATATATATGTGAATTAATGAAGACATACTTTGTATTCAACATTTCGGGGTTATGACCACATTTTCAAGAAGTAGACGAATGTTGCCGATTATATTATTCCTATATATATATATATATATATATATATCCGTATTAAATCTCTGAGCGAGATGTAAACAGTAGCAGTACGGAATCGTAACACATAGTTGCCAACCAAGTGTGGCGTCCTATACGGGACAGTGCTGCTGACGTTTATAACCTCAGGAAGACATCTATTCCAGTTGACTAACGACACACATTCTGTGTCCGATTAGTATTTGCTAAGGGTGGTCATCGCTTCCATTCCTAGCCTTTGCGAGTGGGGTGAGTTTTCATCACTATCTGGTGATTAATACACGCTGAGGACAGGTAACCACCCAGAAAATCTGGCACAACCAACGGCAGAGTAGTTTATCGATAGCGATACAAACTAAAATATATAAATAACGACAATACTTGAGAGAAGATCGATAAACAGCCATAACTAAAGGGAAATAATTAAAGGCAGCCCATCTCCCTTAACACATCTATCACTTGTAAATTGAATTTTTTATTTTTTTTATCTTTATTTATTTATTTATTTATTTATTTATTTGAATATTGCGGTTCACAAAATAAATGTTGGCGTTTTTCATTCACAAATCAATTCTGATCAAAAACGTTCCAGCTATAAGCGTCCCACCACTTATGCAGAGTATACTTAGGAATGAGTTATATAATGTGTCCATCTTGGCTTCAGTTATAGTTATATACCTCCAAGTCAACTCTGGTCAGATCTATATTTGATAGAGTTCTAAAAATGACCACCCATCATTTTTTTTTTTTTTTTTTTTGAGGAAGTTTGTTTCTGAACTACATAGTTGCGTGCTCTGTCCCGCTCCACATTATCACGCCTTGTGAGTAGGGAGAGGATTTGGCAGACGAAAACTGAAAGAAGCCCGTCGGTTTTATGTGTGTGTGTTTGTGTGTGTGTGTGGGGGGGGGGTGTTTTCCAATTACCGCTTGACAACCGTTGCTGGTTTATTTACGTCTCAATAGCTTAGCGGTTCTACAAAAATAGAAACTGAAAGAAGCCTGTCGGTTTTATATATGCGTGTGTCTGGGTGTATTTTCCTATTACCGCTTGACAACTGGTGTTGGTTTATTTACGTCCCAATAGCTTAGTTGTTTGACAAAACCAGAAACCGATAAACATAAGTACCATATTTAAAAAATACATATATAATAAGCACAGGAGTCGATTTGTCCGAATAAACCCCTCGAGGTGTTGCACCAGCATGGCCGCAGTCCAAAGACTGAAGCAGGTAAAAGAAGTTACAGTGTATTTAGGGACACATTAAGTAATCCTTATTTTAAAGACAGCAATGTACAGAATGTAATTTCAAGACTAATATGACTGTTATATCTAGCATGTCGAGAAATTAAAAGTATAAGATATGGTGTGTGTGTGTGTTTGTGTGTGTGTGTGTGTTTGTGTGTGTGCGCGTGTGTGTGTGTGTGTTGTGTATGTATTTTATGTATGTATGTTGGTCATGCGTACGCGCGTGTCTCAGTGTGTGTATGCGTGTCTGTATGTGCGTGTACGTGTGCGTGTCTGTGTGTGTGTGTGTGTGTTTATGTGTGCGAATGTGTGTGTGTGAGTATGCATGTGTCATAAATAGAATGTGTGTGGGTTTTTGACATGTGTGTTAGTTTGTATGTGTATGTGTGTATATATATGTGTGTGCGTGTGGTTGGTGCGTCGTTGCATAGCGGAGTGGTCAGATGGGGACATTAAGTCCTTTCCTTTTCGGTAGCAGATTAGCTTAAAAACATGCGGTCACCATGACAACGGAACTACGAGATGAAGTAGCAAGGTCACCAATTTGAACTCTTGAACCAAAAGGCAAAAATAAATTAATAAATAAATAAGGGAAAGGAAAAAAAGAAAAGAAAGATAGAAGGAAAATGAGCTGGAAATATCAACTGTCCGAGTAGTAGTAGTAGTAGTAGATTTTCAAAGGTGGCGGGGGCGTTAAAAGGGAGGTTAAAGTTGTAAATAGGAGGAGGAGGAGGAGGAGGAGAGGTGGAGGAGGAGAGGTGGAGGAGGAGAG
>NC_068996.1:21285972-21286578 GCF_001194135.2 Octopus bimaculoides | reverse complement strand
CCATCATCATCATCACCACCACCATTATCATCATCATCAACAACATCATCACTACCATCACCATCACTACCATCATCATCATCATACACATCATCACTGCCACCGCCACCACCACCTCCACCACTACCACATCATCATCATCATCACTACCATACACATCATCATCACGACCTCCACTAGCACTACATCATCATTACCATCATACTCATCATCATCATCATACACATCATCACCACCACTACCACATCATCATCATCACACTCACCCATCATCATACACATCTTTCACCACTACCACCACCACCACCACCATATCAGCATCATCATCATCATCATCGTCGTCATCGTCCTCGAACTGACACTAACAGACCATCACCATAGTCTCACTTCAAATGGGTGAGAGGAATGTAGACCTATCTCAGCCATTGTTACCTCTATTATCCCACGCCATTTCACTCTGCTCTCGGTTCAGCACGAACCCAAAAACCTTAAATTACTTCATGCGGTTAATATACTTATGTATGAGCGTACATATGTATGTATGTATGCATATCTGTTTGTGTACATATGTATGTATATATATATATATATATATATATATATATAT
>NC_068996.1:21282102-21285435 GCF_001194135.2 Octopus bimaculoides | reverse complement strand
ACACACACAAATGTTGATGATGATACACACACACACACACACAAATATATATATACACATACATGCACTCATAAACACATATACATATACATATGTATGTGTATAAGTATATATATGTAGACAGATAATACATACATACAGACGTTCGTGCTACATACGTGCATACATGCATGCATACATACATACATACATACATACATACATACATACATACATACATACATACATACATACATACATACGTACGTACGTACACACATGCAGAGGCGCGTGGTTAGGGTGTTAGATCGTAAGATTGTGATTTTGATTCTTAGACCGGGCGTCGTGTTGTGTTCTTGAACAAACCACTTTATTTCACGTTATTCCAGTCTCCCCAGCCTGCAAAAATGAGTAACCCTGCGTCCCGTCCAGGCGGGGAATTTTACTTACATACACACATATATATACATACACATATACGTATATACATACTTGTATGGATGCGTCCGTATGTATATCTATTTTTTAGTATTCTTCCCTCCAGAAGGGAAATGGTCTCTAACAAATTATCGTTGGATAGATAAGAAAGTCATCCAAACTTTACTGTTCCACTTACAGATTATGTGTGTAAAATTCGTGTTGACGGCATCTTTCTTTGCCTAAAAATCCTACCTTCTCCAAACTGACTTAAGCATTTAATACGATAAGCAAGTCCACCAACAGTTATTGCTGTAAATGTAAATTTATAATCACGGTAGGGAAATTTCAGGTTTCGATGCTGTTGTCCATAGCTATTCCGGAAGACATCTCTCATGTCTAAAGTACAGTTAACCTCTATGAATTTTCTTTCTCTGTCCTAAATACTTATGTCAGGACTTTTATGTTTGCACTTACCGGAGGAATAAAAAAGTAAATATTTTTCGGAAGTTTACTACCATTGTAAGAGTTTTTTCTTATCATATTTCAGCTCTTGGTTGATCTATTTAATTTTGCTATCTATATTGAACTTAAGCAACTTTTTCATTCTTGTCAGTATCACTGCTGTGGAAGTCTGTGGTTGATGCCAAAATCTTGCAGGTTTTAATATCTTTTTTTTTTTTTGACCAAAACAAAATCCCAGAGTTGTTTCCGTTGACTTTTTTTTTAACTCTATGAATTTGTGTCGCAAGATTCGTAATGTGAAACCATATGTTGAAACAGATATTGTTGTATTTCGGGATGATCATTTTTTTTTTTCCAAATAAACACGCGCACTATATATTCGTTTATTACTGTTCTTATTTTAACTCATGTTCATTGTCCGGAAGTCGTTCATCACACATCTGTGACCTCTTCAGCGACACTTTCCGTCCTTGTGTGTGCTCCTGCTCCGCTTAATCCATTCTATTCTTCTATAGAACAGAATGGACTGAGCGGAGCAGGATCACACACAAGGACGAAAAGTGTCGCTGAAGAGGTCACAGAGGTGTGACGAAAGATTTCCGGACAATGGACATGAGTTAGAATAAGAACAGTAATAAACGAATAAATAGTGCGTGTGTTTATTTGGAAAAAAAAAGGACCATCTCAAAATACAACACTATTTTTTAACTATAATTGTTCATCGTGACAATGATTTTCCATCGTCAATCATTAAGTAAGTTTAGTTAATTAAAATTTTCATCTTTACAAATTAATTACATTAGAGCTCATTTATACTTTTACCGCCCACACAGGGTACTCACGGTGTATATTCCCTTCCCTATCATCTATTAAAGATATAACCCTGCTTAGATTTTATCCGCAACACTTCTTTAGTCGTTCTTACATTTTGTCAGTCACAGATTATGCTTTACTGGTGAGGCATCATAAGACCGAAATAGAGTCGTTATTGCAAACAATTATACCCACTCTCCCATTAAGTTTTATTGATTTATTTTGCTTAATTATAATTCATCATTAAAGTATTAAATTGCTCTCCTTACCATGTTCTTCGCCATGATGGCTAAAACAAACAAAAATGATGAAAGGTAAAGTCAAACTTGGCGGAATTTGAAATCAGAACGCAAAGACAGACGAAATACCGCCAAGCATTTCGCCCGGCGCGCTAACGACTCTACCAACTCGCCGCCTTTAAAATTATAGAATTTTTTCTACTCTAGGCACAAGGCCCGAAATTTTGGAGGAGAGGACCAGTCGATTAGATCGACCCCAGCACGCAACTGGTACTTAATTTATCGACCCCGAAGGATGAAATGCAAAGTCGACCTCGGTGGAAATTGAACTCAGAACATAAAGACAGACGAAATGCCGCCAAGCATTTCGCCCGGCGCGCTAACGACTCTGCCAGCTCGCCGCCTTATTATTAATATATTAATAATATAGTCATTGAGTATCTGAACTGGTATAGTTTTCGTCATTCTACTTCGTAAATTCAAACTTGTCGATTACATTGATATCTTTTCTTATCATCTAAAGAGGTGAGTCTACGATTCATACTCTTCAACTGCGAATTTAGAGTGTAGCGCAAAAAAAAAAACAAAAAAAAAAAACAAGAAAAAATCCTGTAAACGAAACCTCTTAGGACAAAATTAAAAAAATAAACAGGCAATTTTTGAATCAGAATTTTTATTCTTATGTGTAGTTTATGAGCACTTCTTTGAGATCTAAAATATTTCATTAATTAATTATATAAACCATAATCACAAAAATGAGTATCATAAAGAGAACATCATGCCATATCTTTGAAAAATTAAAACACAATATTGAAAGCCTCATTAAGTGTTGAGGTTCATTTAAAGTTCATTTTTCTACAACCTGGTGCTGTGCTCTATCTACACCATTCAGAAATTCTTTCACGGTTTTCCTCTCGTTCACATAGTCCAGTAGGGGGTTTTGTCCGGACCACGCGAATTTAATAATTTCGTCACTGTAAGACACGAAGGTTACAGGTCATTTACGTAAAATATAGAAATCAGCTATGAACAAATGGTTGAATGTATGGAACATGTAGCCATGTGTAATTAAGGGTAGGGTTGCTGTTGCGAGCGCGCTCGCGTGTGGGTGTGTGTGTGAGTGTGTGTATGACAGGGCGAAAGGAAGACAGAATCGATGTGTTTCTGTACGTACATCTACATATGCACGTACAATTCCAAACGAAAAAAAAAAGAGAGGGTAATAGAGACATAGCGTGTATAATATATTTATGAACGAGAGAAAGAGAAAAAGGAAAGAAAGGAAATGGAGTGACAATTTTTATCAATGAATGTGTGTAGATATATGAGTAAGAGGTAAAGTGGGAGAAAGAAAAAGAAAGCAATCGTGGAGTGCGCGCGTGTGTGTGTGTGTGTGTGTGTGTGTGTGTGTGTGTGTGTG
>NC_068996.1:21275654-21278976 GCF_001194135.2 Octopus bimaculoides | reverse complement strand
AGGAGTTTTGTTGGTCTCTCGCTCAACTGCGCCCCACACAATAATCAAGGGCGTTGCAGTCTGGGGAGTTAGGTGGCCAGATGTAAGAGGTGGTGTGGTTGCAGAAATTGTCTGACAGCCATGACTGCTTGTTTGGTATGTGCAGAGTCTTGTTGCCAGACATAGAGTCTCCCGGTAGCCACCCTTTTGACCCTGAGCAGCACTAGCTTCTCCAGGCACTCGATGTAGGCCTCCGTGTTGAGTCTGAGGCCACGTAGGAAAATGAATGGAAGTATAACGCCACTATCACTAGTGATCACTCCAAACACCAAGATGTTGACTGGATGTTTGATTTTTATCACTCTCGGTACATGTCCTCAAATTGCACTGACCTCAGGTTGACACCCAAACACTCTGAAACGTTCGAATGGAAGCTTCCGGCGCGAATACCAAGCAGTACAGCAAGTCGTTTCCAAATTTCTGTCAGAGTGAATTGTGTCATGGTGCTGTTTTTCTCACAGACGGTGTCCAACTGACCCTACCATACTGTGTACTCGACAAAATCAAAAACAAACATGTGCGAAATTAAAAAATATAAAATGGCGACAATTTACTCATCACACCATATATATAGAGAGAGAAAGAGAGTGGGTGATGAGTTATATATAAAAGTGATGTTTAATTCCTAATCAAAGTTTATTTTGAATAGTTTACTTATTTGAGTAGTTTATTTACTTATCTATTTATTTACATAGTGTCATTAAGGAATATACTGCATATGTTCAAATCATTGCGCATTCCATCTAGTCATTGCATATGTTGTTACATTCAACATGTGTGAAAACTATCATTCGCAGTCTCTTACAAAATTTAATCAACCCTCTTCCAAAACACTTCCACACATTATTTAATCCTCTCACACTCTCGAGTAAACTTCTAGGGAAGTACGTGGTAATAGAAAAGCGATGTATCATTAAATGTTTCACACACACACACACACACACACACACACACACACACACACACACACACACACACACACACACACACACACACACACACACACACACACACACAAACACACTCACGCACATAAACATTTCTGCTTGTAACCACTCAGACTCCGCTTCTGCTCTTGTCCCAACTCCTCCTCCGACATTCACACTCAACTTCCGTTTCTAAGTGATTTTCCAGAAAACTGTTCCCTTCATTGCAATGTGGCTTAAATATAGTTGAGCATTACCGCCTCTCCCTTCCTCTTCCAGACTGTTGACAAGTCCAAGGTCACGTCTTTGTTTATACATCTAAGACTACATCAACTAATATGGCCGTCTTTTCTTAAGATCGCAGTGTGTGTGATTTAAGGGAGATGTAGCTGTTATCTAGCAGCTAATCGACTGCCTAAAGGTTTTCTTAAAAGCTGGTTGGTTTATTGATTACATAATCCAGTAAACTGCTGAGATGTTGTAGGTTCAATACACTGTTTGGGGGAGGGGCTAACGCTGTTCATGTGTAAGAAGGTCCCACATTATGGTACACATCACATAGCCGTGCATAAGCTTTCGATAAGTAACATATTGCCTGATTATAATTAGGTTTGTTTTTGAGGTGCAGTCCTAGGTCTTAAATTTATGGTTTAGATGTATAGTTGGAGGAGTGGATTACCAAGATTTTAAGGAAGTGACTGATGAATTAACATTCTCTAATTATATCCCCGCAAGATCTGAATTCAGAATCTAAAGGAATATCACTAAATTCGGCAAAAGAGACCTATAGCATAAGTACCAAGATTTTAAATAGTTAAAAACGTGTAAGTAATGGGATTTATTCGACTAAAAATTCAAGGCGGTGCCCCAACATGGCCGCAGTCTTGTGACTGAAACAATAAAATATATATACGATAAGGATTCATTTTGTCTGACCCTCTACCAATACTACTATCCGCTACGCTGGTTATTAGCAGATGTAACTGTTGTCTGTCGTTTTAGCTCCGACCTTGATCAAATAACATTCCCATTTTTACAGTATTACATGTAGCCTTCGTTATTCAACATGGAAGAGTACGATTCAAGTAGAGTTGACTGTTATTTCTTGCAGGTTGAACAACTATGTCGAGCTCTGTCACCAGCCTTTTCTCATCGCGACTAATTTTAAGAAACCTAATAACCCCCACCCTAGGCCCCTATTTTGTATATTCCAATGGAGTACACATATAGTAAATATAATGATGTAGCCTTTATTCTCCCTATGCCTTACTATATATCATATTCACGAACATTTTATATTTCGTCAAATAAAATTTTTTCTTCACGACCTTTGCAGAATTATACGACAAGCCCGTGAGACATTATACTTTTGGATCTCTTGTAGTTTCTTGTGCAGCCATCACTAATTATTATCACCATTATCATTAAGGTCATTGTATTGATGAAATCATTAAATCGTCGGACAAAATGTTTCACAGTAATTTCTAAGTTCAAACTTTGCTGAGTTATATACTGGATATTATTCCACAAGGATCAATAGAATTAAAAAAAGTCAATAAATACAAGGACCTGACCGGCCACTATCAGTTTGTGCCGGTCGCTGTCGAGACGTACGTCAAGTGTTCTCAGATCCCGTACTACCGATTTCCTCAGCAAAATCGGGATAACGGTAACATGTCGGAGAAATGAGCCCCGCGAGGTGGAGTGGCTGCTGCAGCGAGTGTCGCTGATCATTCTCCGCGGCAACGTCATCACGGTCATTACCGCAAGGTACGGCCAAGCACACAATTTCTTCCGAAGTATGAGGCCCATCACACCCCTCCATCTTCTGCTGCTTTACACCCCACCCTTTTCTTCTTATTCTTTTCCATTCTTATCTCTTTCTTTTTATATTTCTTTGTTTAACTGTTATAGTAATTAATATAAATTGTACTAATATTAAACATTTTGATACTAAAAAACGAAAGTAGCAATCGCATATGAATTCAATTCATACGAGTTCGATGTATTTGTTGCTATGAGGAAATTTTAGACATCATACGTGTTGTGTAGATTTACATACGCCATTCGGAACTTCAGCCATCAACGGATGATTAGATATGTATCAGTTAGGTGCAGGGATCAATTAGATTTGAAACTAGTTCCAGATGATTGCGAGGCAAACTCCTTGACCACACAACCAAGATATGGCCTTCGTTGGTTTCAGTGATGAGTATTTCAGTTGCTTGATCAATTGAATTATTTTTAAGTGTAAGTAGTTGAGTATACTACAGACATTTGTATACCATGAAAGTGTACTTCACTGTAAATATCCATATCAGTGTGTGTGTGTGTGTGTGTGTGTGTGTGTGTGTGTG
>NC_068996.1:21272708-21275565 GCF_001194135.2 Octopus bimaculoides | reverse complement strand
GTGTGTGTGTGTGTGTGTGTGTGTGTGTGTGCATAAGAGTATTGAAATTTGCTTGAAACATTGCTATATGTGTAAAATGTTATAAATATTTGGGAAAAAAACCTTCAGAAAGTAGATGAGAAATTGGGAAAAATATATACGATGTTAATGAATGCAAACAAAAAGATACTGTACTACCTTACATAGATTGTTTAATGATTCCATATTTCAGATTGAAGAAAGAAAATCATGACAGAGTTTTAAAAAATATGTTGCTACCGGCAGACGATTCTTGTGTGCTATGGCACACTTGAACTCACTTTGCAAACCATGGTTCGTGAATCGGCAATGGAAATGCCTCAGAATCAACCTGTCAATAACTACCAAAGTATATCTATCTGTTTATTTCAGTCTTGTCAAAATGATTTAATGACATACATTGAGTATTCAGTTATACTCAATTCTGATTGGTAGATAATTCGGGTGAGCCCCATCAATTTGTTGCATATGTTGTTTGTTGGTTCAGATCTGTTAAAAGCAGAAAAGTCAATCTGCATAATGCTTGCCACGTACCATACACATACATCAAGTTCTTAGGCAGCTGCAACAAGTTACAACTGTTTATAAAAATGTACTTCACATTGTACTGCTAGTCTTCAGCTAAATCGCTGACATCTTGGCAGATGTTGTTGTATCATGTTCTGCAGAGTGCTCCTTCAGTAGCCTCAGATGATTGCAAACATACCTATGAAAGTCAAACACGACACAACAGTGAGGAAAGAATAAAATATTTAGCACACCAATATGTCTGTTGACAAAAATGATGACCAAATAGTTGATATTTTTGCCTTTACAGCAGAAAACAATATTTCTCTGGAGATGCGTATTGTATGATTGCACTAGATGTGTATTATTGTCATTTAATAAAAGTATTTTTTTTATTAGAAATTAGCATTTGCTTTTTTATCTTTTTATCTATGAACAAATCATCCCTCCTGCCTCTCCCTTTTTACTAAGAGCCCCATATATTTATATCCATACATACACACACTGGCTATTTTTGCTCTCTCCTTCCTTGAAAAACCACTTTATCTCTCTCCACTTCCGATCCGTTATTTTTCAGCCATGTAATGACACACATGCTTTTCTCGGACTGTTCCTTTTCTTTGTCACAGGACTTTTTCTTTCCTCTTCCTGGCGAAGAGCCATGCTCAAAACGTCACCCTACCTCTTTTTTCCATTTAAAACTTTCTCTGGGCGTCAATCTAATATATTCACTCTGTACGTTCTTTTGGTATTTGTTGCTTATCCTGTTTTTCTATTTTTTTATTTGCTTTAATGCATGTATGTATGTATGTATGATGCATGTATGTATGTATGTATGTATGTATGTATGTATGTATGATGCATGTATGTATGTATGTATGTATATATGATGTATGTATGTATGATGTATGTATGTATGTATGATGTATGTGGAGGCGCAATGGCCCAGTGGTTAGGGCAGCGGACCCGCGGTCATAGAATCACGGTTTCGATTCCCAGATCGGGCGTTCTGAGTGTTTATTGAGCGAAAACACCTAAAGCTCCACGAGGCTCCGGCAGGGGACGGTGGCGAAACCTGCTGTACTCTTCCACCACAACTTTCTCTCACTCTTTCTTCCCGTTTCTGTTGTGCCTGTAATTCAAAGGGTCAGCCTTGTCACACTGTGCCACGCTGAATATCCTCGAGAAGTACGTTAAGGGTACACGTGTCTGTGGAGTGCTCAGCCACTTGCACGTTAATTTCACGAGCAGGCTGTTCTGTTGATCGGATCAACTGGAACCCATGACGTCGTAAGCGACGGAGTGCCAACAACAACTACATGATGTATGTATGTATGTATGTATGTATGTATGTATGTATGTACGTATGTATGTACGTATGTGTGTATGAATATACACACACACATACACACCACACGCACATACGTATATATAATACGAGTCTCTCACTGAATGTAACCATTGCTTGTTAATGAAAATGAGTCTTAAGCCCAAGTGATGCTCCGCAGCTTTTACAACAATCACATAAATTATCTCTTCTCAGTTAAATTATGATAAATGACATTGTGTACAGACATATGTCTCCTCGGAATAACAATAGAAGGACAACTTTTATTATATTGTTAGCAGACATATCAGGCGGCGAACATTTATTATCAGATTGCTTTGGTTCATGTAACTTTTATATGTATATATATATATGCGCGTATTATTTGTTTAGAAGCTTGCTTCCCAACCACATGGTTCCGGGTACAGTCACAGTGCGTACCGCCTTGGGCAAAAATCTTCCACTATGGCCCCAAGCCGAGCGAGTGGACTTGGTAAACAGAAAATGAGAAAAGCCCCCAGATCTTTGTGGTTTCCGTCACTGTTTAAAATTTTGTTCCAATTGTTTTCAAATTTAGTATATGGATTAAGTTTTGTAAACTAATTATGAAAATAAAATACATTTTTCGTATCTTTTTTAAAACGGGGGCCACATTTTTCATTAACGAAACACTTTGAAACTTGGAACACTGGTAGAATGTGTCATATAAAACATCTTTTTCTCTTAGTCTTCTTTAAAAAAAAAGAAATCCATAAGTTATTCCATGTTAAAGTTGTCGTATTTCTGTAATTTCAACCAATCACTGACGTCCATTCAGCCGATATACATTAAGTGCCGACTACATAAACAAATGATTCTGAAACAATTAACCCTAACCCTACGGTTAGGGTTAGGGTTAGGGTTAGGGTTAGGGTTAGGGTTAAAGCAAATTTAAAATGAAAAAAGCAAATAAAACGAAGGTATGGAAATTAAATACGCTTTGCATCGCTTAATCAGCCAAAGGAG
>NC_068996.1:21271866-21272379 GCF_001194135.2 Octopus bimaculoides | reverse complement strand
TAAACAACTGAATACTTGTCAGTGATTGGTTGAAATTATCGAAATAAGACAATTTTTTACATGAAATAAATTCGAATACAAAAATATTTTTCTGTTCTATAACACAAAATAGATAAGTATACGAAGTTTGAAAGTCTTTCGGTACCAAAAACACTACGTAAAACATTAATGAAAAATGTGGCCCCCGTTTTAAAATAGATCCCATTTTTCCTATATATCCATAATTAAAAAGTTATTAGCCTTTAAAATTTACAAAATTTGGGTATTTTAGCCAATCGGAAACGAGTATTTTACACATCACCGTGGCGAAGAAGTCTGTTTCTGAAGTAACCAAAGATGCTGCGCATGCGCACACTGAAGGGCAGGAGATACGGTGGAAGATAATTTACTACTATAATAATACTCTTGTGTTTTTCTCCGTCACAACATATGAATGAGAAAGGAACGGGTGATAGGTGAATAAGGAAGGAAGGGCTGATGGCAAACTGGTAGTGGAAGCGTTTCAACTCTGTG
>NC_068996.1:21271303-21271856 GCF_001194135.2 Octopus bimaculoides | reverse complement strand
GTGTGTGTGTGTGTGTGTGTGTGTGTGTGTGTGTGTGTGTGTGTGTGTGTGTGTGTGTGTGTGACCCACCCAACGCTTGACAATCGGTGTTGGTTTGCTTACGTCCTGTATCTTAGCGGTTCGGCAAAAATGTCCGATAGAATAAGTACCAAGCTTACAAAAAATAGTTCGACAAGAAAACACTTCAGGGTGGTGTCCCAGTATGGCCGCAGTCTAATGACTGGAACGAGTAAAAGAAAGGATGTAAAATGAAATATATATATATTAAGGTGGCCATCTAGCAGAATCGAAACCGCATCAGACAAAAATACTTAGCAGCATTTCTTCCGGCTTTACATTCTGCATTCAGGTATCGCGGAGGTTGACTTTGCTTGTACTCATTTTGGGGTCGACAATATAGGCACGAATTGAGCATTCGGGTCAATGTAATCAACTGGTCCCTCTTTACAAAATTTCAGCCTTTGTGCCTATAGTTGATACTATTATTTGTGATATATTCTTGTTTTTGTTTGCGAATAATGCTTATCGATGCCAAAAAAAAAAAAAAAAAAAA
>NC_068996.1:21265547-21270841 GCF_001194135.2 Octopus bimaculoides | reverse complement strand
GTGTGTGTGTGTGTGTGTGTGTGTGAGTGTGTGTGTGTGTGCGCGTGCGCGCTTATGTATGCACTGTTAGGTATTTCACAGGCGTTCCTGTCATTCAAATACGTAAACTTAGCTCTCATACACAAACTCACAACACTCAAATACAATCTCTTAACTCCTTTACATAAATATTTAACTCCTTTTCCCTTTCTCGTCCACATCTATTCCCCGACCCTTTCTTAACAAATACTTTCCTTCACACGTACACAACACACATATGCTTACACGTACATTTCCCACGCAGGGAAAAAATACGCATGGACGCGTGCACAAACACATAAACCACATACACACGCAGTCATATGGATGCTCGCATACACACAACCAAAGCTTGGGGATCGTCTGTCCGAAGCATAATAGCACTGTTATCAACTCCTTAGTCACGATGACATGCCAAAATAGGGTTCAAGCAATTTGACCCCTAATAACACGAACGCTATACAGTTCTTCTGAATGAGGGGAAAGTTCAGGGCTTGACCTTTCGCGTGGTAACTCACGTTATTAGTTATTTGACCTGAAACGAAAACGTTTACATACCAGCTCCTCCGGACACAGCACTGTGGCTGCGTACCAGTTATTCGAATCTGTTACCCTCTTCCTGCTGTCCGGAAGAGGACCTTGTCAACAGCTCCTTGCATAAGTATTAGGATGTATGTATTTGAATGCCTGTGAGTGTATGTATACCTATACGTGTGTATATATATATATATATATATATATATACATACACACATACATACATACGTATATATGTGTGTGTGTGTGAACATATATATATATATATATATATATATATATATATATATATATATATACACACACACACACACACACATATATATATATATATATACATATACATATATATATATACATACTCACACACATTATATTATCTTTTATTCACCTCAGTCACTGTGCCGCGGCAATGCGGGAGCACTGCCTTGAAGGTTTAATAGAACAAATCGCTCCCCACTGCTAATTCTTTTAAAAGTCTGGTTCTTATTCTACTGTTCTCTTTTTACCGAACCGCAAGGTCACACACACACACACACACACACACACACAGGCACAACGCATAAAGTAAACACATGCAGACAAACATATTGATATTACAAATTAAAAAGTAATAATAAAAACATGCAATCAATGAAGAGACAAAAGAAACAGTAAGATAATACAAAGTTGATTTTATTAGGGATTTCTGTTTATTTAGAAACCTACAATAAAGAAGTCATTTCACGGAAGGCTAGACTATAAATTTCACAGGGTACGACCTCAAAGTTGACACCGCTCCGCTAAACGCAGAAAATTTCACTGGTCAACAAAGAATTTGTCCCAAGAAAAAGAATACCTTTATCCTATATGTTTTTGCATGCAAAATTCAAAATTAATGTCAAATTATCTGTACTAAGTTCACATATTCCATTCACCTTCATAATGCCAAGAAACCGTATAAACATCGCAAATAACTTTTGCTATATATAAAAAAATATGTAAAATATTAAGATAATCTATAATAAAATTCTAATTCATAAATACAAATTTTTATTAAAGCAAAACACGCGGGTGAAGTAAATCTCGTGGTGTGAAGAATCAACACAACATACGGGTGGAACACAACACAATGTGCGGTTGTCATGGCAACAAGCTGTTAATGCCTCGCTCTCTGTTGATTGGTTAAAATTAGCCAAATTTCCTAACTTTAATTCCAAATAACATCAGATGCTTTAATTTACGAGATAAAGTAATTGGTTGATCATAATCAAAATTCAGAGTTGCATTGATACACCAAAATTGGAAGCAATCTGAGCAAAATTAAAGGGGGATGATTTCATGAATGAAAAAGATTAGATTCCAATGATGTCTCTATCATAAGATCGTAAGGCTATTGGTTCGTTTCCTAGACTTGGTGGCAAATTGTGTCCTTGAAGAAGGCACTTCATCTGAAGTTACTCCAATCTACTCTGCCGAAAATGAGTTACCAGCTGGATACTGATGCGGCTCTCTTTTCTCCTTCAACTGCCACAACGTTGTCGTTCTGCCGAGTCAAGAAGAGCAGTGGTGAGGGGCTAGCTGTGCTTCTTCCCGATTCTAAAGGGGACTATAACACTTAGTGAAACGTAGTACAAGCTTCCTGGTCAAGTTTCATATACAGAGTGTCCCAGAAAGTTCTACCCATTCATATTTCTTAATTATGGGCGCAGGAGTGGCTGTGCGGTAAGTAGCTTGCTTACCAGCCACATGGTTCCGGGTTCATTCCCACTGCGTGGCACCTTGGACAAGTGTCTTCTACTATAGCCTCAGGCCAACCAAAGCCTTGTGAGTGGATTTGGTAGACGGAAACTGAAGGAAGGCGGCGAGCTGGCAGAAACGTTAGCACGCCGGGCGAAATGCTTAGTGGTATTTCGTCCGTCGCTACGTTCTGAGTTCAAATTCCGCCGAGGTCGACTTTGCCTTTCATCCTTTCGGGGTCGATTAAATAAGGACCAGTTACGCACTGGGGTCGATGTAATCGACTTAATCCCTTTGTCTGTCCTTGTTTGTCCCCTCTGTGTGTAGCCCCTTGTGGGCAGTAAAGAAATGACACTATTATATAATGTTCCTTGTACTACCCCTGCTTCAAATTGGATATGTGGGCTGGAGCCCCGTCTTGAGTGAAGATGTAATGATCACCAAAGTTTTCTGTAACCCATGATAACACTTTCTCATCTAAGATTTCCGCATAAACTTGACCGATCGATAAATAGATAGATAGATAGAAAGATAGATAGATAAATAGATAGATAGACAGACAGACAGACAGACAGACAGACAGACAGATGATTGATAGATAGATAGATAGATAGATAGATAGATAGATAGATAGATACATACATACATACGTACATACATACATACATACATACATACATACATACATACATACATACATACATACATACATACATACGTACATACAAACAAACATACATACATGATATAGTTGCAAAAACTATTTACAATGCTATTCGCAGGAAGGATTACCTTGGCGTAAAACATTAAAAGGATGTCAGAACTAGTAGGCATTCACACCTTTAAAAGCAAGGAATACAGGTAGAACACTCCAATAAAAACAATTCAATGCAAACATAACAGACCTGATATTGTTCTGCGAAACAGTGAGCAGACCATGTATTGTTGTAGAATTCAACTGCCCAATCAAACTTCCAGGAAAAAGAGAACATTTATGGTGAATTAATGCGAAACTTACAGCTCTTATAGTATACTGACTATAAATTCTCATTTGCACCCATCATCATAAATGCGTTAGGTTATGTACCAACAAATTTACACAAGAACTGACGCGGATTCTCCAAATCCAATCTATCAGTGGCAGTGTGAAGATTCGTAAGACATTCCAAAGATTCTCTATTAGAGATGCAGATAGTTGGCTGAGTGCATCGACTTCTCTATCAACATGCCAACTCAACTGCATAGTTACAGACACCGGGAACTTTCTTAACTCATAAAAAAAATTCTTTCTGCTTTGTTAGCGAACACTTTTGAGAACTTAAATAAAACTCAGATACATACATACATACATACATACATACATGCATGCATACATACATACATACATACATACATACATACATACATACATACATACATTTCATACATACATAGTGCCCCAGATACACTGTCAGGTTAAAACCAGGAAACATACCAACCCGTCTGGAATAAAGTATGGATGAACTTGGGATCTTGGGGAGAGAATGCAAATCCTTAATTCATACGCTACAAATGGTCATGATATCTAAGACAATAAAAATCTGCAAGATCCTTCTTAAGATTTAAAAGACGACGGTTAAATCAAGGCACTTTCCTTCACAACCGTGCTACCAGGTAGATGGCAGGTCAAAATTTACTCTAAATTAAAAAGAGGAAGAGAAGACACGCAAACATACACACATACATATATATGTCCATGTATGTATTTATTTTGTATACAAATATGCATTGTTGTTTGATCCCAGGTTCTGACCAAGAACATCTACGATATTCCAGATGTGATCATTCCGTCGATTTTTCTTTTCAATTGTTAATGTGTTTAGAATTATATTATTATTTTTTATAAGACAGCAGGATGTTGTACGATGGAGATTTGACTGCTACTTCTAACACACGTCGAGATTCCCCTCATTGTTATATGCTACATGAGCAATCTAGGTAAACAAGCTAAGTTGTGTATGCATCTCGGTGTGTGTGTGTGTGTGTGTGTGTGTGTGTGTGTGTGTGTGTGTGTATTTGTGTAAACGTGTGTTTATGTGCGTCACGTTTGTATACAAAGCGGTAAATGATGTCGTCTGCTGGAGACTATTGATACATGAGGATTAATGGTGAAGAAGATGCCGTTTGTTTTCAGTGAATTATGTTGGAATGGAAAGACAACAGAGAAACGGAAAGTGTGTAAAGAGATTTTTAAAAGGTTGATGACAGAATGAAGGAGAATGTTGGATGAGGGTTGAGATGTTGTGGTGGTGGTAGGGGAAGAGAGAAGGAAAACGAGCGGAGGAGTAAATTATGGCTGACTGACAATAACTACTGAAGAAGAAAGGCAAGATAATAGTAAATGAATGAGGTAGATAAAGACCAGTGTTCGAAAAAAGGAAGGAAGGAAGAAAGAAAGAAAGAAAGAAAGAAAGAAAGAAAGAAAGAAAGAAAGAAAGAAAGAAAGAAAGAAAGAAGGAAAGAAAGAAAGAATTTGAAACTGGAAGAATGAAAGAGTATGTAGAGAAATGTGGGTAGTCCAGAGTTAAAGTAATTATCATGAAATATCTATATTATAATTCTGCTTGTTCGTTCGTTCGTTCATACGTTACGCTTTAATTTGTTAGAGAGAGGGGGTATTGAGAGATCGGTGGAGTGAGTGTGACAGAGACGGAGGGAGAGGGATGGAAAGGAAAGGAGAGGGAGAGAGAGGACGAGAGAGTGTGATGAGTGTCTGTGAGAGAGAGAAGGGGGGGGAGAAAGTGAGATAGCAGAAAGCCAGCCGATGCATTACGCTGTCAGCTGCCACGTGGTCGGTGGAAGTGAGAGGCAAAGAGAAAGAGAGAAATGTTACCGACGTGAAGAGAGGAATTACATGGTTAAAAAGTTTGTTGAAATGAGAAGTAGAGAGAAAAGGGGATAGGGAGAGGGATAGAGAGAGAGAGAGAGGAAATGAAATAACTTGGCAAAATATCCGTGGGTGTTTCTAATTTGCAATGGAA
>NC_068996.1:21264395-21265107 GCF_001194135.2 Octopus bimaculoides | reverse complement strand
GAGTACAGCTATCAGCTGAATCTATCATCGAGATTGTGCCGCCTCCTTCCCTCAACAGGGAAAGGAAGGCTTACTTTTCCTGCGTAGTAGCCATACTGAAAGAAACAGTATGGAAGACGCGTGTATGAGGCATAGTGACGGATACCTTTGTATCTGGCCAGGGGTTAGTTAACTTTTTTTGTTACCACCTCAGTAATAAGATCAGGCTGGAGAAGAGGTACCTGTCACGAGTCAGATTCATAAGAAGATGGAAGCCTGTGGCGAGGAAGCTGGGAGCGTTTGGCACCAGGAAAGTGGGAGCCAAAATCAAGGGAAAGAAAAAGCAAGGGGTCTACCCTGGTGGTCGGATGCCTATCCTTCAGGAAAGCCATTACAAATTGCATCTGTAATGAGCAATGCTTCAATCGAAAATTGTAAATATAATCCAATTTTTATTGTATATCTAAAATTGTAAATATTTAATCGATACAGCCCTTTTATGTTTGTCTGTCCTTGTTCGTCCCCTCTTTGTAATGCCTTTATGGCAAATATTTATGAAATAAAGTAGCTTGCTTACCAACCACATGGTTCGGGTTCAGTCCCACTGCGTGGCACTTTGGGCAAGTGTCTTCTACTATAGCCTCGGGCGAACCAAAACCTTGTGAGTGGCCTTGGTAGACGGAACCTGAAAGAAGCCCGTCGCATATATGTATATGTATATATATATGGGTTT
>NC_068996.1:21262325-21263887 GCF_001194135.2 Octopus bimaculoides | reverse complement strand
ATTTCCTTAAACCAATCAGGTTGAATTATATCAAATAGATAAATATGACAGAATGAAAGGTTAGGGTTTTTTAAAAATGCCATGAGATTAACGATTAAATTTCTGTATGCTTATCTTTTATCTTCTTTTATCTTTTGTTTACTTGTTCCTGCATTTGGACTGCTGCCATGTTGGGACACCGCCATCAGCGGTTTAGTCAACCAAAACGACCCCTAGTACTCGTTATTTTCAAGTCTGGTACCTATTCTATCAATTGCCAAACAGCTAGGTTACGGGGACGTAAACAAACCAACAGCTGTTATCAAGTGATGTGGAAAGAGACTACTACAGTAAAAAACAAAAAGACACTCATTCATAGTCACACGCATACGCAAACACACCCATATACACACGTGTGCGCAAGCACGCACACACACACACACACAAACACACATACTTCAAAGTACGTGTGTGTGTGTGTTATGCATTTTTATTGTCAATTGTGTCTCTTACATGTGGGACACAGTCCCAGAGGAACGTTTAATAAGTTCGATATGCAAACACGTGATTCAGGGTTTCATCTCACAGCGCAGAATATTGGGTCATCTCTCAAAATGGTTTATGAATGAAATTTGGGAGACGGAAACTGTAGAGAAGCCAACCGAAATAAACATTGTTCAACGCATATGTTGGTGCACCTTAGACAACATGGTAGATGTGTGTGTGTGTGTGTGTGTGTTTGTCTGTCTGTGTGTATATGTGTGTGTATGTGCGTGTGTGTGTGTGTGTGTGTGTGCGTGTGTGTGTGCATGCGTGTGTGTGCGTGCATGCGTGCACAGTGAGACTGAACTCGGAACCATGTGTTTGGAAACCAAACTTCTTACCAAACAGCCACGCCTGCGCCAATATTAATTGGTCGCAACGCCAATCCTTCTATGCTAACTATCCCTAGCAACGCAAGCTTCACTCTTGACCTTCCAGGGTCAACTAAGTGGGTAACTAAAACCATATTTCTTGGCAATTCCCTGCCATTTCAAACATTAAAAAATCCCTTGACCTACGTGATTCACTTATAACTGCATTACAGCAGTTCAGCCAAGGATAGTGACCTACAACACTTACAGAAAATTACCACCCTACAAGATGGACAGCTTTTATTAAGGACCGCAACTTCTGCAGATCCATCATTTGAATAGCGTTAAGATAATTTCGTGCATCGTACAACTCACAAGCGGAGGCGCAATGGCCCAGTGGTTAGGGCTGCGGACTCGCGGTCATAGGATCGCGGGTTCGATTCCCAGACCAGGCGTTGTGAGTGTTTATTGAGCGAAAACACCTAAAGCTCCACGAGGCTCCAGCAGGGGATGGTGGCGAACCCTGCTGTACTCTTTCACCACAACTTTCTCTCACTCTTACTTCCTGTTTCTGTTGTACCTGTAATTGAAAGGGTCAGCCTTGTCACACTCTGTGTCACGCTGAATATCCCCGAGAACTACGTTAAGGGTACACGTGTCTGTGGAGTGCTCAGCCACTTACACGTTAATTTCACGAGCAGGCTGTTCCGTTGATCGGATCAACTGGAA
>NC_068996.1:21260591-21262013 GCF_001194135.2 Octopus bimaculoides | reverse complement strand
CACCACCACCACCACCACCACCACCAACACCACATATACATGTATGTCAGGTGCGAAAGCAGCTTCGGTCACTTCAAACCAACAAGACCACTGGACCTGATAATATTCCTTCTATTATCTTCAATGTAATTCAGAGGCAGGTCCTTGACTCAACAAACACTTCAACTTTTTTTCTATCTATCTATCTTTAGAAATATGCTACAAGTCCCATTCCGAAAGAGGACATTTCCTTGACCCTTCCAACTACTGCCCATACATACATACATACATACATACATACATACATACATACATACATACATACATGCATACATACATACATACATACATACATACATATACATGTCAAATTTACATCAAGCTCGATGGGGGTCAACTTCCCCTGCTGATCCGTCTAAACCAGCTTCCTTAATTTTTCACACAGGAGAAAAGAAACTCAATACTTATACCTGAGTATGTATAATCTTTTATTGACCGAGTTATTTAAATTCCTAGAATTTGTTAGAAACAATATTGTGCAGTCCTGAAGAATAGTGCAACGTACGTTACCTTATGTTACCCAAGCCCTGATAATCACTGCCCTCATGTAAGCGTTGTACTCCAGTGAAGATTCACCTGACCTTTGTTGAAAATTAACAAGTTTCCTATATATTCTGACTTAGAAAAAGTGGACAAATCTTTGTGGTATAGCCTTCACTCTGTGAAGCCCGTGTATCAGGGAAGATAATCAATGATGATGAGGCCTAATATTTGGACTGACGTTGAGGGTCCGACTTAAGTTGTGCACGTGTTCACTAGGTTGGCAGTGGATTGTTTTCTTTTTGGTCAGTGGTTATCTTTGTACTGGTGCAAGACACGCTTGTACACAGACATACACACAAATACGAAAATACACGAACATGTAAATACAGACAGACAGACAGACAGACAGACAGACAGATAGACAGACAGACAGATAGACAGACAGATAGATAGATAGATAGATAGATAGATAGATAGATAGAGACGCACACAAGTAAACGTAGATGCTTACAACCAAACTTTGTGTCTTATCATTTTCTTTTAACTTTTACTTGTTTCAGTCTTTGGACTGTGGCTATGCTGGAGCATCACCTTGAAGGGTTCAGTCGAACAAATTGACCCCAGTTCTTTTTTTTTTTTTTCAGCCTAGTACTTACTGTATCGGTCTCCTTTGCCGAACCGCTACACAGCGGTGAGGTAAACATACCAGCACCGGCTACCAAGCGGTGGTGTGGGAAAACACAAACACGCATACACACACATACAAACACACACACACACGCGTGTGTGTGTGTGTATGCATATATATGTGTATGTCTATATATATATATATGTGTGTGTGTATGTGTGTGTATGTGTGTGTTTATATATATATATATATATATATATATATATATATAT
>NC_068996.1:21258631-21260041 GCF_001194135.2 Octopus bimaculoides | reverse complement strand
ATATATATATAGATGCATATATGCATATATATATATGCATATGTATATATGCATATGTATATATATATATGTATATATGTACCCATATCTGCATATATATATATATATATATATATGCAGATATGGGTACAGGATGTCACCAACTGCGTAAACAACATGAAATATGTAAACAACGAGAGAAAAAATGGAAAACATGACAAATAAACACAGAGAAACGATCCTTCATCAGTTGTCGGTTGCCTATCTACTCCTCATTTCGAATATTCGAGCATACCTAAGTGTGAGTCTTTATGTGCGTCTTTGTCCCCCACCACTGTCTGACAACCAGTGTTTGTTTGTTTAGGTCCCTGCAATTTAGTGACTCGGCAAAAATGGGATCCGATAGAATAAGTATCAACTTAAAAAAAAAACAAAAGTAGTATGGTCGATTTGTTCGTCAAAACCCTTCAGTGCCGTGCTGCACCATGGCCGCAGTCCAGTAATTGGAACAAGTAAAAGATAAAAAGATATACAATGAGCTTCTTTCAGTTTCCGTCTGCCATATCCACTCACAAGGTTTTGGTACGACCTCCACCACCCCACACGCACGCATACCCAAGAGTAGTTCGACGATGCTGTCAAATTTCTCTAAAACAAAATAATATTGTTCGTACAGTAAGCTTACATTCTCTCGATTTCCTTTAATTCAGACCGCTTGATGGTCCCAGCAGACAAAATGGAAAAGGCGTTGCCCCGGAGGATGGGAAGGAAGATGCGCTGGAACAACCACTTTGACTCACGGGGCTCGCACTTGCGGACCCAGCAATCTCTACCCCGACAGTGGGGCGTGGGGAGGTGGGGAAGTGGGGAGGTCGGAGTACGCCGGAGGTCTCCGCTGTCATAGGGGCTACAGTAGAAGACGCTTGCCCAAGGTTCCACACAGTGGGACTGAACCCAGGCCATGTAGTTGGGAAGCAAACTTCATGCTACACAACCACGTCTGTATATGATCACCACCAAAACAGCTTATGTTTATGAATCAATAGATATATTTAACCATTATCTATTATGTATTTAGTATGACAGAGAAATGAGGATACGAGGCCCAGGGTGACTTTTCCGACAGCTTGAGATGAGGATCGGGATCTTTTTGGTTTGACGGGCAACATTTTTCATTAATGTTTTATGTAGTGTTTTTGGTACCGAAACACTTTCAAACTTCGTATACTTGTATATTTTGTATTATAGAACAGATAAAAAATGTTGTATTCGAAGTTATTTCATGTAAAAAGTTGTTGTATTGCGGTAATTTCAACCAATCACTGACGTCTATTGAGGTGAAAACAATTAATACCGTGGAATGTAAACAACGGTGTCATGGGATCTTTTCCCTTGAATAAAATTAGTGCCGTTGTTTGTCAACAACAACTA
>NC_068996.1:21249670-21255276 GCF_001194135.2 Octopus bimaculoides | reverse complement strand
TGTGTGTGTGTGTGTGTGTGTGTGTATACGAATGTGAGTAACCGGCAATGGTAGTGTTAAGCAGCTCCGTCGCGTGACTTTTAGAGGCCCCCTGCAACTTTTTGTTTCGAGGCCTCATCCCTTCAATCAAAATTCATAATCTACGCACCTTTTATTCATAACTATATTTTATCTGAATTTCAATATTTCATGTTATCCTAAAGAACATCTTTAAAAGTACAACAAGTTAAATTTATTTAGGTCTCTATGACAAATTTCAATAAGTAAAACCTCCAGATATGAATAAAAGAGCACTTTTATAATCTAGGCAACTTTCAAAGACAAACACGGTGCTCTTTTCGCTTTGCAAAATCATCGATCAGTTCAGAATAATCAAGCTGAGAGCTAAGTTCGTGTTCATTAGATATCATAGACAATCCATGAAGTCTGGTACACATTCGTGATATAAGGCAATATTTTTACAGGAACTTTTGCAGGTACAACATATCACCATTTTCTTTCTTGAAATTTTCGTTAACATAGATAGTTAAATTATTGCTCAACGTCTAAACCAAAGTAAATATATAACTCATCTATGTACTTTGATCTTAGCATGGGACCCCCTCAACCTCGGAGGCCCCCTGCGACCGTAGGGGTTGCAGGGGCTTAGCGACAGCCCTGGTGTTAAGGCAAATAAAAGGAAAGTGGAGATTGATCGATGCAACTAGAGAAGGTCAGTGGTAACGATAGTGATGGTTTCGATCGTTTAGCCCTAAGCCAGTGCTCCGCAAACTATATTGCCGCGGCACACTGGCGTGCCACGAGACGATGCTAGGTGTGCCGCACTGTCACCAGAATATAATTCCCCCCCCCCCATACTTTTAATTATATTTTTAGTTTGGGTGTGCCACCGAATTTTGAAATGAATATAAGTGTACCACAAGTGAAAAAAGGTTGCGGAGCACTGCCCTAAGCCAATTGTGACTGATCAAAGGTGTTTCCAACAGTTTTTCAATTAGTCATTGTGATCAAAAGATATTAAAGTGTAAATGAAGAAAGAAAGCAAAATGATAATAAAATGGAAATGGAGAAAGAGGAGAAAGAAAGCAAGAAGATAATTTTAAAAAAGGGAAGAGGGGGGAAGTGATAGAATATAAAATGAATGAAGCCTAATCGTTTGCTATGTGCAACAGAAGCAGTATTAGTTTAAAATAGCTACTTGCGTATCACACTCAATGCAGAATGTGACAGAGCAAATTTACTGCGGCAGTCGTCCAGCAATGATATCTCTTATTGCGTTTGTTTGTTTGTTTTTTTTTAATTTTTGTGTTATTTAACAGTGTACGTCTACAAGAGATATTATATCAGGAAGAATACTGCTGTAAATTTATGATGTATCTGCTTTAAGTATGATATACTGAATGCTATAGTAAAATTATGTTTATTAAGGGAGAGTGAGAAAAAAAGGGAGGAAAAGAAGAGAGAAGTAAATAAAGAAAGAGAAAACAAAGGGTCATGGAAACGTGCAAACAGTATAAAGAAAACAGCTTACTCCATACTTAAAAAGTAATTTACAAAACTCAATGGACAGAATAATTTCGAGTTCTTTTCCTAATTCTGAGAGAAGGAGAATCCTGTTTTAAGAGAAAACTTACAATTTACAGAAAAAGAAATCAAAATGCTTTCAATTTTAAATACGAAAAGGAAGTAGAATTCTTTCTGTTTTCCCTGTCATTTAACAATTTTTTTCCTTCAGGCGAAGGTATGGCTGTGTGCTTAAGAAGCTCGCTTTGCAACCATGTGGTCTCGTAGTACCTTGGGCAAATGTCTTCAATTGTAGCCTTGGGCCAGCTCAAATCGCCCTTTTAAAACGAAGGGCACCATTTGTTGTTTAGGATTGCCTCTGTCAATACCCGCTTAACTAATTCTCTAATCCGGTGTTCATTAGCTTAATATGACAAGTCCCTGCCTATTAAGCGTAACTAAGTCGACTGTGGTCTCTGCATTGAATTATGTACAACCAATCTATCGATAACTGTCAGATAGTAAGAAAGTATGTGAGCATGTTTGTGAGACTTTTACATTCCAATTCTTATCTGCTAACCTCTCTTACAGTCCAAATGTGCATCCAATGCGGTGTTCGATTCCCCATCTAGTACTAAGAATGTTCCTAGGAAGAGCTATAGACGCTTCAAAAAATCTGGCCGCACTGCTATTGTCAGAGTATAGGCTGCTGATCTAAAAAAGTACAGGCTTCGTTGTTTTTAACCTTCTGAGCTCAGGAAAATGGCCCGTATCGCTAGAACCAGTCCTTCCCGAAACAATACAGCAACTCCTCCACAACCGATCCCTGCAGACTTGGAGCTGCATGTACCTTGTAGCTACTGAGGGAAATCCTGGTTTCGCCGAAGGCCACCACTCTGTACCTAGTGGCTGGAGATCGTTAAGCAGGTACTCTTTTTTCTACGGCGATCGCAGATCACGTACATACACAATTCTGAGTAAGACCATGTCCAGTATGATGGATGAAACTGAGAAGAACCTCTGACCATAGTCCTCTGGAAGGATAGATGTTCCGTCCTTATGGCTAGTTGTGGATGTTTCTACAAGTAGCTGTTTGTAGAGACTGGTACTAATATTCCACCAGAAATCTCTAATTCCATCAGATTATTTGGTTTTGAAAAGGTTATATCTATTTTGTGCTGTTTTGATCATTTTTATTTGATCATTTTTATGTGCTCTTTTATTTGTTTCAGTCATTTGACTGTGGCCATGCTGTAGCACCGCCTGTTAGTCGAAGAAATCGACCCCTGGTCTGTTCTGTCGATGTTAGTGTGTTTACGGGGACGTAAACACACTAACATCGATTGTGAAGCGATGGTGGAGGGGACAAACACACACACACACACACACACACACATACACACTTACACACACATATATATATATATACTCTTTACTCTTACTCTCTTTTACTTGTTTCAGCCATTTGACTGCAGCCATGCTGCAGCACCACCTTTAGTCGAGCAAATCGACCCCGGGACTTATTCTTTGTAAGCCTAATGCTTATTCTATCGGTCTCTTTTGCCGAACCGCTAAGTGACGGGGACATAAATACACCAGCATCGGTTGTCAAGCAATGCTAGGGGGACAAGCACAGACACACAAACACACACACACACACACACACACACACATATATATATATACATATATACGACGGGCTTCTTTCAGTTTCCGTCTACCAAATCCACTCACAAGGCTTTGGTCGGCCCGAGGTTATAGTAGAAGACACTTGCCCAAGATGCCACGCAGTGGGACTGAACCTAGAACCGTGTCGTTAGGAAGTATGCTTCTTGCCACACAGCCATGCCATTATGGGAAATGTTTGTGGTTTATAAACTTTTTGTTGTTTGTGTCTACAGCTATGATGTAATTAATTTTTCTCTGTTGATATTACAGTTGTTGTTCTGGCTGTTTGTATGGGTGTGAATTTGGTTGTGTTTGTAGGGTCTGTGGTGGTGGCGATGGTGGTGGTGAAAATATTGATATTGTTGCTGATAGAGACAGTGTTGGTGCATCATCCTTTAGATGCATCTCTAACGTTTCTTCAAATATTGCAGCTTCTTTTTTGTATACATTTTTGTGGTCTTCCGTTACTGTGGCTGTTGCTGTTATCGGTGATGTGACAGCCTTTGAAGGCAGCATATCTTTTGTTGTTTTTGTTTTTGGTGGTGCTGTGTTGATGTAAATGCTACAGTCATTCCTGAAGATGGCGCTTTTGCTGAAGTTGCACGCTGTTGTTGCAGTTGCTGTTGCGGTTGGTGTTGATGGTCTGGCGTTGGCAATGACAGAGGCCTTGTTTCAGCAGTAACTTTTTGTTGTCTTTGTTGAGGCAGAAGACTATTAAGTGTTCGGTACCGTCACACGTGAGACATCTAGGTTTTCTGCTCTTCACTATCACCTGCAGTTGCTGCCCTCCTGGGATCTCTGTTAGGTCGGGGCTTCTATTCCATATCTCAGGTTTCAACTGAATCAGGATGGCCAAACCTTTCCCCAGCCGAATTTTCTTTTCGATTTTCCCTTGTACACTTGCTGACGCTGAACGTGTCCGCTATTTAAGTTGTTGAAATGAAATTTCCTTAACACATTTTTTTCTTTTATCTTCAGTCGAGATTCCTGGCAGACAGAAACCTATTGCTTCCACTTCTCACGAACAGTTCAGCAAGGAATTTTCTATAGTAGATTTGAATTGGATACCAGGTGTCCTCTGCGGTCCATTAAAGACCGAAATGTCATTTTAGAAGTACGCTGCACTTCCACCATACGGTCACGTTCAATAGCTTCTATTCCCGCGTGTCTATGTGAATGTATCTTAGCTCAGACAACAAAACCTTTGCGTTTCGCAACGAAGAAATGGTTTAGAGACATTCTCGCAATTTACAAATCGTAGACGATGCCTTTCCCGGTAGACCCTACGATTAATCTACCACTCTATTGCTCCTCCCTAAAACTAATGGTTTTTGTCTTAATTTTCTTCTCTAATTAGAACTGCCACCTACTGTTTCTAATTGCTCCTGTCAATTACTGCTTAACTTGTTCACTGATCCCGTCTCTGTAGGCTTTCTTAACTGGAAACGAGGCATTCAGCTTCCAGGAAACGATTTCCTGGTTGGATAAATTATCTTTGTATATCTCACCGATCACGGTTTTGTGGTCTGTATTTTCTCCGACCTTGAACAGTAAATATCCTATCCTGTCCCTTTCAGTGTAACGAAAACTTTATGTAAATACGATTTTAGCAATCAACGTGGCGCATCCATTCGATATTGTGGTGGTGACAGTGGTAAGTAGTTCAGCTGATTAAATTGATCCCAGTACTTGACTTATACATATACGCGGCAGAAGGGTGAAAAGCTATGTCGACTAGCGGGATTTGAACTCATAACGCAAGGAAGTTTAATTAAATACCGCGATACCTTTTGAGTGGTAACAATTCTTTCTATTATGGTTATAAGGCCTGAAATTTGTAGGGAGGGAGGCTAGTCGATTAAATCGACTCCACTTCTTGACTAGTACTTTATTTCATCAACTTCGAAAGGATGAAAGGCAAAGTCGACCTCAGCAGACCTAGAACTCACGGCGAATGGCAGAAGAGATGCTAACGATTCTGCCAGCCTGCCGCCTTTTTGACTGATAATAATGTGTTATACATTGGTATAAGATCCCAGTTTAAGCAACTTAATTATATTACTATGATCAAGGGACGAAATGCATAGAGGTATTTCGCCCGTCGCTACGTTCTGAGTTCAAATTACACCGAGGTCGACTTTGCCTTTCATCCTTTCAAGGGGTGATAAAATAATTACCATTTGAACACTGCGGTAGATGTAATCGACTTACCCACCACTCTGAAATTGCTGGCCTTGGACCAAAATTTGAAATTAGTTATATAACTATCACCATAAGGAGAGAGTGACAGAAAACCCACGCCTTGTAATAAAAGAGAGGTTTGTGTAGTTTGTACCAGGCGAATCAAGAACTTGCCAAACTTTGTAGCGTATATTTACAACATAAACATAAAAAAAACCCCAAAAGCCTTTACGTCTCGATACATTTGATTTCAG
>NC_068996.1:21248343-21249660 GCF_001194135.2 Octopus bimaculoides | reverse complement strand
GAGTATTTATTGAGCGAAAACACCTAGAGCTCCACGAGGCTCCGGCAGGGGATGGTGGCGAACCCTGCTGTACTCTTTCACCACAACTTTCTCTCACTCTTTCTGTTGTACCTGTAATTCAAAGGGCCAGCCTTGTCACATTGTGTCACGCTGAATATCCTCGAGAACTACGTTAAGGGTACACGTGTCTGTGGAGTGCTCAACCACTTGCACGTTAATTTCACGAGCAGGATGTTCCGTTGATCGGATTAACTGGAACCCTCGACGTCGTAAGCGACGGAGTGTCAACACACACAACAACAATGTTGGTAGTCACTAGAGCGCAGGTTTAGATGTTTAATAGCTGTTAATCATTTACGTCCTGAGTTCAAATTCCGCCGAGGTCGACTTTGCTTTTCTTCCTTTCGAGGTCGATTAAATAAGTACCAGTTACGCACTGGAGTCGATGTAATCGACTTAATCCCTTTGTCTGTCCTTGTTTGTCCCCTTTATGTTTAGCACCCTGTGGGCAATAAAGAAATAAACATTTGTTATTCATTGGAAGTCGATTATGTGGCTATTCAACAAAACAGCATGGTGAGAGAAATTAAAGATAATTGGAGGTAAAGATTATTGTTTCTAAATCAAAGATTATTTATGTCAGTGGTGTCATAGTTAAGAAGAATTTAGCAATGCGATTAACACTATTTATTTATTACAATAAATTAATACTTATTAATTCATCTATTCTTTAAACTGTTGTTCTTTTCATTTTTCATCGGACAAGATGATGTCAATATCAAAAATTAAACAAACAAAAAGACAAAAGAAAAAGCAAGAATGTAAATATCAAGAAGTTATGAGCCTTTAAATAATTATTTTTGTCAGTGACGAATGATAGTCATATTGATTATGATGATAATGATGATGAAAATAATAATAATCTTTTCTAATATAGGCACAAAGCCAGCAGATTTTTGTGGGGAGGGGCAGTTGATAACATCGACTCCGCTGCTCAACTGGTACTTAGTTTATCGACTCCGAATACAAGAAAAGCAAAATCGACCTCAGTGGAGTTTGAACTCGGAACGTAAAAACGGATGAAATGCCGTCAAGCATTTTGTCCGGTGTGCTAACGATTCTGCCAGTTCGCCGCCTTAATAATAATAATAATAATGATAATAATAATAATAATAATGATAATAATAATAATAATAATAATAATAATCCTTTCTACTATAGGCACAAGGTCTGAAATTTGGGAAATTTCGGTTACATCGACTCCAGTGCGTAACTGGTACTTAATTTATCGACTCTGATAGAATGAAAGGTTAAGTC
>NC_068996.1:21244221-21247391 GCF_001194135.2 Octopus bimaculoides | reverse complement strand
AATAATAACAATAATAATAATAATAATAATAATAATAATGATAATAATAATAATAATAATAATAATAATAATAATAATAATAATAATAATACCAACAACAACAACAACAACAAAAACAACAACAACAATAATAACAATAATAATAATAATAATAATAATAATAATAATAATAATAATAATAATGATAATAATAATAATAATAATAATAATAATAATAATAATAATAATAATAATAATAATAATAATAATAATAGCAGGACAAGAACAATAACAACGACGACGACGAAAGCTGTAAAACAACTGAAATCCAAACTGAAACTAGAACAACAAAGTATCATGATATAACGATGGCAAGAAAAGTCCTTACATGGTAAATATTGGGATAAGCTAAACAGAAAAGAAATATAGACAAACTAAAATCTCAACAATGACTGAGAAGCTCGGGGTTCAAAGCAAAGATCAAAGTCTCCCCCACCAGAAGTCACTAGAAACACATAATGAAGAGAAATACAAGTAAGGACAAGAAACAATAAATCATATTGTCTCTGGCTGCCCAGTTCTGGCAAAGAAGGAATATATTCACTGACATGACAGAGTTGGGAGCTATATACTCTGGAAACTATGCCAGCGCTATGGAATGACAACAGGAAGGTGGTAGGGCGATCTTCGCAAAAGACGGATTTGATAAATATATCTGTCCTACACGGGACAGCAGCAGATCGAAATAAACCCATAAGTCAGCAGTTTCGTTGTTTACGTGCATTTCGAGAAGGCCCAGCAGACAGTATTTCCATACCTGTAGAATTTATCTAGAACCAGTAATACTCTTCGGTATCATGGCTAGGCCAAAGGTTTCTTGCGATAACACCTGTTCGACAAAGCCCCACATGTCAAAAATGCTCATACATTGAACAAGTAGGCGCAAAATGTCACTATGCGTGTATCTCAGACGGAACTGGTTGATGGCAGTTTTACGCCTATAGTGTTTGTCTCGAGCCGGCAATACCGCTCAGCAGTATTTCTTGGTCAGGGATTTGTGGAAGTTATCCATAGTTTCTGGCTCAAAAGTTCTCCAGAACAGACCAGCCAGTTGACTCTCAACGACGAATGTCGTCGCTTTCGCCTCTACTAGTCTTCTATAAAACGCTGACGAGGACGTTTCACCGACCGCATTATCCGACTGATAAGTGGTTATGAGAGCTTGACAAAATTCCAAATGTCAAACCTTAGTCTTCGTTTTGGCTTGACCCAAAACTGCAACTCTACCAGAAAGATGAACTAGAGAAAGACGCGACTCATAAAGGGTGACCATGACCATATCTATTCACTGTCTAAGAATTAAAGTATCGCAAACTCGATGCTTATCTACTCATCAGCAATCATGATACACTGAGCCCTCCATATATATGATGTTGACATTGGATGAACCGCCACATTACTGGAACACATCCTTTTCACAAGGAATGAAAGAACAGATACTCCAACTTAGTCAAGTGAAAAAGACGGCAAAGTAAGATGGTCAGCAGTAATATGAAACAGAGGAGATATATGCGTTCACCACCTCTACCCTATATTTCAATGACAGCTTTTCCTCAGCCCACTTTTGAGTGAGACTGGCTACCTTGCTCGGAACCACCTCCCAGTTCCTACCGTTCCTATCCACCCGAAGGTCGGGCCCAAACCCGTCCCCAATCAACGTAAGAGAACCGTCTGTCCAGCGCTTCACGACATTATTTTACAGCATGAACTTGCCTCTCCGGGAGGCGAAAAATTTTTCCAAAAGGGTTCCGGACCCCAATTATGAACTCATTTGCATACAGCCATTCAGAGCTCAACTATCAAACTAGTGTCCACACGAAAATACACTGGTTGAGTTCAGTGGAAAATGTGCGTTATAGCAAAATGTAAGTGTTCTAAACGGGTTAATAGGAGTGACAAATGTGAAATTTAGTGTATAAAGTGAATGGAGAACTGCTCACCGATGATGCTATAAGTGTTGCCAATTTGCGTAATTTATTAGAAAATGTAAATGAGTGTAGTTTCCTAATTTTTTGTCTGATTTTGTACATTCCTAATTTAAAATGTTAGTTTTGATCTGGAAACATCGTAATCAATATGGTGTTGTGTCGTATTGCGCCCTCCTTGCATATATCAATGGGTACAAGCAATATCACTAATCTCAGTCTGAACATTGGTACCTAATGCTAGTTCCATATAGAGATGGCGCTCAATTGATTTATGAGGATAGTGGAGTGGGGGGATGTGGTGCTTACGTGAGACCTGCCATGTTGTACTCACAGAATAGCACACATCATTCTATGCCTGACTGGCTGCACTGTAATAGTACACAGTATGTGAATTTTCAAGGTGAGCTCTGATTGGCTGTATGCAAATGAATTCATTACTGGGGTCCGGAACTCTCGTGCGAAAAAAATTTCGCCTCCGGGAGTTAAGTTGCAAGTTCAGGGGCTTGTCCTGGTTCACACTTATTCTTGTTAAAGTCTCGTGTTCCTTTTTAATGATGATGCCGATCACGATTGTTGTGGTGCCCGATACCATTATACAACATTCGACACGGTTCGCCCTTTAACAACTCCTGTTGCCACCTGCAGTGGCCCGAGAGTCAGTACATACAGATGAGAGAAGTGAGAACACCCTTTATGGACCGAGCGCATGAAGTAAAACGGTTCCAAAAGGTGACCATCTATTCTAATTATTGAGCAGATGCTGCCTTGTATTGAAGTGGTCCGTTCTCTAAAGACGGGACCCAAACTGGCTGCTTTGAAAGCTGTAAAGTAGCGACGGTGACTACCTTATTGAAAGTCAATAATAATAATAATAATAATAATAATAATAATAATAATAATAATAATACCTATTGTCATTGGTGCCCTGGGAATGACAGCGAAACGGGCTGATTACTACCTAGCTCAGATACCAGGAAACCCCAAAATGGCTGAAGTTCAAAAGATAGTGCTCATGGGAACTGCCCATATCCTACGTAAAATACTGTCTATGTGATCTCAAATTTTAAAGCAAACACATAATTTTCTTATGGTTTCTTAAACATTCTCTTGAACAACACTATGTACAAATCCAAATATATGGTACCCTAGGCATAACACCTACATGAACTTCTAACTTGTTGTCTCTTTAGGTCTCTGGGTGAG
>NC_068996.1:21238942-21243985 GCF_001194135.2 Octopus bimaculoides | reverse complement strand
ATAATAATAATAATAATAATAATAATAATAATAATAATAATAATAATAATAATAATAATAATAATAATAATAATAATAATAATAATAATAATAATAATAATAATCTTTTCTACTAAAGGCACAAGGCCTGAAATTCGGAGGAAGGGTATTAGTCGATTACATCTACCCCAGTGTTTCAGTGGTGCTTAATTTATCGACCCCGAAAGGATGAAAGGCAAAGTAATCATAATAATAATATTATGAATTTTTATTAGCCACAAAAGCCTAAGTCATTGACAAAAGAACAAAAATGAAATACAAACAAATTAAATGATTTACATCGAATCAAATGAGATAGAAATCAACAACAGTAACGATAACAATAAAATACATAAAATTTCAGCATGAAGAGGTCTCCAAAGAAACCAAGAATAATTTAACCTCGGATAAATGGCGTGAGTCAAAGCAAAAACATACTTTTCTAATTTCCTTTGATGTTTGTTTATAACGTAGATCTATTCAATATAACCACGTTTATCCACTGCTTGTAAAACAGATAGGAAGACGTCACTTCCTTCACCACCACAACCTCATTTTCAGGTTAAATTTGAGAATCTTGTCCTCAAAGCTTTCAGCTTCACCTATGCACAACTTTCTTCGCCATAGCCACCTGGTAGAGAAAAGCCTTTCCTTGTCAAAAAAAAAAGGGAGGTTAGAAAATACTTGACTGATAGTTGGATCCGTCTTGCTCAAGAACACAACTATAATCAGGCAAGGATGAGAACCTTCTCAAAAGTGGCTTAGTGGCTAGGGTATTCGACTCATGATCGAAAGATCGTGAGTTCGATTTCCGGCAAGACACCTTATTTCTCGTTACTCCAGTCCACTCAGCTGGCAAAAATGAGTTGTACCTGTGTCATGCTGAATCTCCCTGAGAACTACGTTAAGGGTACACGTGTCTGTGGAGTGCTTGGTTATTTGCACGCTAATTTCACGAACAGGTTGTTCGATTCTTCGTACCAACTGGAACACTCGTCATCGCAACCGCCTGAGAGTCATGGAATGCAAACGTTGACTTTCCACTGGCAGCAAAACACGTAGAATGCAATGTGCACCTAAAATATTCAAGATGCCAATCTCAACGTTCGTTAAGCTAGAACTAACTATAGATCAGTCAGTGAATGACTCGTTGAAAAATGTATTGTTCGGAAGCTAACCAGAACTGTTTACCGTTGTTATCCAGAGATCTCTACTGATGCAACAGCCTCATCGCATGTTTGTGCCTCATCTTCCACGGCATCCGAGACCTTCTTGATGAGTTACAAACAGAAGATTGCCCTCCTTATCAATGGGACGCATCTCTTTCACAAGAAGCGAAAGAATATACACTCCGATATGGCCAGATGTTAACCATAATAATCAGGCAGTGACAAGAACTCGGAAGCAATGCAAAACGTTACAGAACTTCTTACTCTCAGCCCATTTCTGAGTGCGACGGGTACATTAAAACATACAAAGGAAAGAAAGGAAGGAATTTTTGAAGGATCAAGCACTTGTTCCGAAAGTTTAGTTTGACCATCAAACAGATTACGTTTTGATGTTATAGCGATTCAGGCACCAAAGACGAGACTGCAATCAGCTGCACTTAAGACAGATACCAAGTAGCGATGGTTGATCTTGATGAAGGCTTTGACCTGACACAAATTAATGAGGGTCAGATCTAATACAGAGTTGCACTACGATTTATCACGTAAATTGAAGGTTGTTGTTAATAGCTGGGAAGCGCATCTCACAAGTTTTACGTCTCCGACTAAACCGCTATTGATGAGCGCTGTTCTGTTGTCTATTAGACCGCCCTTTTCCGGTCCTTCCTCGTTTCACACAACTTAGAATGTTCCAAGTCTGTTGCTAGCCAGTGGCAAAAGACGGTTTCCAAGACAATAACGAAGTAGTTGAGCATGTAACAATATAGTTCGTAGGAAATATCCAGTCCTTGTATTTACCCCTCGCAAAACCATTCAACATATCCATTATTTCGGTTGCTGAAATCGATTTTCAAGGCATTCTGTGTCTACTACCAGAAGAGGCAGCAGTTTTAAATTAAACAACAAAGTCTATCGCTTTTAGTACCTCGATCTTCACGCAGAATTTAGTATCCTGCTGCAATCAGCTTGATATCAAATAGGACGTGCTCTCTGCAATCCATCAAATACCACGCTATGCCTCTACCACGCAGGTCCATCAAATGTCTTCCCCTCCTTCGTGTTTCAGAACATACGCCAAGAAGCAAAATCAATACATCCTTCGTGTTTCACATCGAAAAAAAAAAAAAATAGTCGAAATCTATTTTCACCCCATACGATGATCTTTCTAGGCGTCTCTTCTAATCGATACACTAGTTTTTTTGTTTTTTTTTTTGCTTTTCTTTTTCATCTACCGTTCTTTAAAGCTACTTCATTGCTTGCTCCCCTAATTTCTCTTCCAAGTGAGACCCACCACCTGTTTCCAATGATAGCCCCCATCTCACTCGCCAACTTTATCTTAACTTACATGATCCTGAAGGTTTCTGTGTTGAGATAGACACCTTCACTTTGCCAAATTGATTTTCTCTAAGTTTACTTACAATTCACGGATCAGATTCGTGGAGTCAACTACTGAAAGGTGAAGGCAACTTACACTAAATCTAAAAATAAAAAAAATAAAAAAGACTGGCGAAAAATTAACTAAAACTTAATCTTCGATGTTGATGACAAGCTGTGATTTGTCCAAGTGGACAGTTGTACGTTTGAGAAACAAGTGTTTATTAGATTGAGAGTTTGAAATATCTGAGCAACTTTGCAAAGCTGTTGTGCCTGACTCTCCTAGCAACTATTCCTACACAACCTCGGCTTAAATTCGTGATATCATTCCAGTTGTCCACTAAGATTAATGAATGACACTTTTCCGGGGACATATAAAAAAATACGACCAACCAGCTCCAGGTAGAGTTATCTAAATGAAGGTACACCGCTATTATTGCTGCGCATATTATTTGGGGTCTAGAAAGAGGGTACCTACCTCTAGATTCAAACGTTTTCGAAAAAGGCATAAACCCGAAAAAGGCATAAACCTCAAACCTCAATCAGGAGGACAATTGCATACACCTCTATAAATCCTGAACTTTTTGATGGTTACATCATTTAAACTTAGTAACCTGAGATCGTTAAAGAGAATTCCTTGGCAATGTTTACTGCATATCACGTGCATATATACGGCCTATTCTCAGTATGACTATTTTAGGCAGAAAAGAAAATTTTTTAAAAAAATCAGGAGTTACTTATTTTAGTCTAGAGACATTCCTTGTTTGAGACCATTGATGACAGACCTTTCCAACTCACTCTTTTCTTCAAGATTCCTACAACATAAACATAGGTATTGCTGAGTTGGGGAAAAGTTCACTACGTGGTTTTGGGTTCAGTCCCAGTTAGTGGCACCCTGAAGAAGTGTCCCGAGCAGCCAATGCCTCGTGAGTGGAGTTGGTTGACGGAAGCTGTGTGGAAGCCCGTTATGTGTGTACGTGTGCGTGCATGCGTATAAATATACCTTTGTGTGTGTTTGCGTTTGTCTCTCACCTCTTGAAAACCCATGTTAGTATGGTTACGTCTCCGCTACTTAGCAGTCCGGCACAGAAGAAACATTAGAATGATCACTGATGAATATGTGTAGTACTGTTACATCGATCTACTGTCATCTAAACTCTCCTAGATATAGAGATTCCCTCGAACTGGCAAAGTCCCCACTCCGGAACAGTTTTGAAAGACGAAGGCTGGATAAGATCATAGAATTGTAGTTGGTGGCACAGTGATGCGCCAGCTTCAGCAACTAATCTTCAAAAGACAAGAGCTTGATTGAAAAAAGCTAAACTTGCTATCTCCAATTCAGTTTTTGTACCTATTCCTACCTATGGTCATGAATGTTAGATAATAACCGAAAAAGTACGATTGTGAATACAAGTGGATGAAATGGGGCTCCTTTAAAGGATATCTGGAATAACGTTATTCGACAGAGTGCAAAGCTCTGAGATCAAGGTATTTCTCCAGGCAGAGCCGCTACTTCACTGCATTGAAAGGTCACAGCTCCGGTGTAACGGGTATGTGATTAGAATATCGCAGTGAAGAACCGCAAGACGGATTTTTGAAGTTGCGCAACAAGAAGGGTAACCTGGGGGAAGATCAAGAACGAGATGGAAGAATAATATTCACTGCCTCAGTTGGATGTGCTTAAGAATCCAAACGGCATGTCTGATAACATTTACTTCTGATTGGACCCTACAGAAGAGGTACCTCAGGATTATACCCACACGACCGTCCCAGGAATAGCAGGCAGAGAAAAAGGATGGATAGAGTTTTACCTAAAAGCAAAAATAGAATTCCAGATAGTATTATCGTATTATTAAAAGATTTATTCAGCAATCAACCGGATATTTTATAATCTGTCAATAGCTTTCATGAGAGTATTTAATCTTTACGTTAGTAAGTTATTATTCTCACACATCTCCCTATCACCCTAGCCTTATTACTACCACAATTATTTCTCTAACACTTATTGCACTGGCACCCCACCTCCGAACACATACATACATACGTATGTATGCATATGTGTATTTGTTTATACGTATGTAAGTGTACGTATGTGTATGTGGGGTGGAGGGGGTGTATTATAATGCTATGTATGTATGTCCTGTTACTAAAACGCAAATAGCTTGACTGTTCATGCGAAAGATTTGGCACAACAATGCTACACATTCATATCTTTTATATATTTTATTCATTTATTTATCTATTTCGTTATTCATAATAGTGCCGTATAAATTCTAATTGTATTTGACACCAGTAAACTTTCTTGACAGAAGAAACAACTCAAGCGGGTTTTACATAGCTTCTATTGACATTTTATACAAGAAAACAAAGTAAAGCTGTTTCATTTGATGGTTTAAATTAATGATGTCACATTTATAGGAAATTTTCAGGTACACTTCATAAGTAGTAGTAGTAGTAGTAGTAGTAGTAGTAGTAGTAGTAGTAG
>NC_068996.1:21237836-21238447 GCF_001194135.2 Octopus bimaculoides | reverse complement strand
TGTGTGTGTGTGTGTGTGTGTGTGTGTGTGTATGTGTGTGTGTGTGTGTGTGAGTGTGTGTGTGTGTGTTGTCCTGCACTACTTCTTGACAATGGGTGCTGGTCTGTTTACGTCTCCCTAACTTAACAGTTCGGTAACAGAACCCGATATAATAAGTACCAGGCATTAGAGATAAGTACTGAAGTCTATTCGTCCAACTATACTCTTCAATGCGGTGTCTTAGCCTGACCGCAGTCCACTAACCGAAGCAAGGAAAAGATAAAAGATACGAGCTTCCGAAAGTTTGTTTATTATTTAACAATATTTCATATTCAGTATCCGTTTCAAACGTAGGTCACATGATTAATGTTGAGAACCACTTAGTGGGGCAAATGGTTTTTACAATAACATTAGAAGTTTTTAGTTCCATTCTTTAGCAAGTTGGTGCTTCGTGTAACCTCTAATATAATTAAGAATTTATTGTATAGCTGTTCAATGCTAATACTCGCTTGCTACTACAAATGTTATTGTTATTATCAATTATTTAGATTTGCCCCTGATAATAATAATAATAATAATAATAATAATAATAATAATAATAATAATAATAATAATAATAATAATAATAATAA
>NC_068996.1:21229868-21232159 GCF_001194135.2 Octopus bimaculoides | reverse complement strand
CTGTATACACACACACACTTTTATTTATCTTTTATGTTTCAGTCATTGGATTGCAGAGATACTGCGGCACCGTCTTAAGAGGTTTAGTCAAACAATACTTGTGTGTGTATGTGCGTGCGTGCGTGCGTGCGTGCGTGCGTGCGTGCGTGTGTGTGTGTGTGTGTGTGTGTTTGTGTGACTAATTCATAAAAGAAGTGCCAAGTATTAAATACTAACCTATACCAGTACAGCTTTCAGATTTGAAAGTGCAACTTCATCCGTGCTTTATTGTTGAAAGGTTTTCCAATATAGAACAACTCTTCTTTGCTATAAATCTTTCTTTGCTAATATTGATGTGTGCGGTGACTCCGAAACTTTCACTATAGCTATAGCTTAATCGCATTAGGGAACGGCACCTGAAAAAAACCCTAATAGCTGGATTCTGCAACACGGGGCTGACTTTTCACAGAAAGCCATTCGCATGTGTATTCAAAATGACTATGGAAGACCAGATTGATACACCAAATTGCATTGCTATTTCACGGAGGAAATTCTTTGACCAAGAATGAAACCGCAGTGTATTTATTTGTGCCAGTGAAGGATATTCAAGCAATAACCAACAAAATGATGTATCGTTATTAACCCAAACATAACGAACAAATTTATATTATAATTCTGTTTATTCGTTGGTTCATACGTTGCGCTTTAGTTAGCTAGCGAGAGGGGGAGGTGCAATGATTTAAAGGTAGAATAAGTGTGAGAGAGAGGAATCTGGAGTGAAAGTGTGGGAGGGGGAAAGAAGAGAGAGAAAAATAGAGAAGAAAGCAGAGAGAAAGATGTATACATATATCTCTCTCTACTTCTATACATATGTGTATGTATGTATGCATGTATATATATATATATATATATATATGTATCTTATATACTAATACGCAAAGACCAAATGTATAACACTGTCACGTTGTTAGTAGAAGGGAGAGGCGAAAATTGAGAGAGAAAAGAGTGTTAGCGCTGAGAGGTTAGTTGGAGAAAGATGTAGAAAATGTGAGATGTTAAGTGTAGGGCATGTGATATAGATGAAGTGATAGGCAAAGAAAGAAAGAGAGAGAGAGAGAGAGAGAGAGAGAGAGAGAATAAGCGTTGATTGAAAGGAACGCGGGCGTGTGGAAAGCAGTTACATGATTTTAAACGGCGTACGGTAGAATATTGTCACAGACAATAAAAATAAAGTTTTAGTTGTTGCAGGTTTAATGTTCAACCGTGTCTAATCTTTAATCCGTCAGTGTATCTATGTGGTTAGATAGATTCTTTGACGGATAGAAGATAGAAAAACGGATAGCTAAATATATCGGCTCAGTTAAATCAAAGTGAAATAGCTGTGGATGTTACTTTTACCTTTTAATTTGTAGCAGCTCAAAGAATGGGACCATACTGGGGCACCGCAATTATTTAGTTTATTTATTTATTTATGTTAGCTATTTGACCTGTATGTTTATCGGTATTGTTAGAGTAGACAGATATATACACCAACAGAAATGTAAGTTGAATACGATAGATAGATAGATAGATAGATAGATAGATAGATAGATAGATAGATAGATAGATAGATAGATAGATAGATAGATAGATAGATAGATAGATAGATATGCGAGTTCATCAATTTTTAAAATAACCCTGGAATTAACATCCAGGATTTTGAAATAGATTATATAAATATATAAACAAGCACAACGTTGACATCGAAATAACAAACTTAGTGACTAAAATAAGCGACATGTTGACTTCTAATTTGAGAAAACAGAACCGCTAGTACTGATGTAGCAATGGTGGTGGTGGAGTACACGAACATTCAGCTTAACTCCCAGTAACTTGAAATCACCTTCAGGTTACCGTGGGCAAGGTTATCCTATGTCCTATTATTCCAAATTACCTCACTCAAATCCTTCCCGAAACGTTCATTGCCTTGGTGGTAAATAAAAGGATCTTCATTGTTTTTATTATCACCATTATTACAATTGTTTTAAAGTAACTTATAAGCATAATAAATACCAATAAGAGTAATTTATAAACGTTATCCGAAGACTTGGGAGGGTTCTCCCAAAGGAGATAATGGGTCACCATTAATGCATGGGAAGCGTTTTCTATTTGTGTATGCGTGTTTCTGTGTATATGCGTTGTATATGTGTTGATATATAATACATATCGTTTGCATAAGTGTATAAATATACAGAAGTACCTCGGTTTTCGAACATCTGTGATCACGAATTAATTGTGTTTGATATATATATATATATATATATATATATATA
>NC_068996.1:21229151-21229650 GCF_001194135.2 Octopus bimaculoides | reverse complement strand
TGTGTGTGTGTGTGTGTGTGTGTGTGTGTGTGTGTGTGTGTGTGTGTGTGTGTGTGTGTGTGTGTGTGTGTGTGTGTGTGTGTGTCTGTGTGCTTCCCCAAAACTCGAGAACTACACAACTAATGTCATTCAAATTTTACACATGCCTTACTTAGGATCCCGGTTGTGTTTTATCAAAAAGCTTTTTTAACTTCTTGCATAGTTCGAGCCCACAGTAACATCATATCTCCTCCACTATTTAAGTATCACGTGTCAAAAGTGAAACAAAAACACTCATGTCAGATACTTTCACTTTAAAAATGAAACTATTCCACTAACTGAAACAATCATATTTCGATATTGTAATGACTTTAATGGTTTCATTTTCATACTGAATCTACTACAGTGAAACTATACTCTCACATATATACAGGTATACATACATATATAGATACATGCATATATATATCTGCACAAATGTATACATATACATGTATATATACATGTATATATATATATA
>NC_068996.1:21226900-21228403 GCF_001194135.2 Octopus bimaculoides | reverse complement strand
TCACCCGAACATAACAGATGAGCATTATTTGTAATTCACCGGTACAACAGTGTAAGACTATCCTTTCAGATATACTTACATTGTGATTTCTGCAATGTGGTGCATAAATTGTCAAGTAAATGAGACGCATCTTTGCCTCCACTGATTCACTTGCAAAGTGTTGAGTAAAATTATTTCGTTGCAGACCTCCTTTCAGTCTTTTTATTATCACTGAGTCACACATAGTCTCCAGTTGGTAACATTGATTTCAAGGCCTTCCCAGATGAGTGACTGATTGTTCTAAGACATTTATTGATTGTAAATTTTGTCTGCACAGTTACCTATCGGTATAGTGGTCATTTGCAAACTCCAGAGGCGACACTTTCATTTCCTTTCATTCCAAACGTCACACGTTGTTATTTCAATTCGGTCATGCCCTTCCAATTGCTATAGATCTGTAATGCATCTTACAGCTGTGCCTGTCACCTGTATAGTGAGGAATCCTACATTGGAGAGTAGCAACGACTAGGCTTGGGTAGCTGATTGATTATCGTGATCATTCGTCTTTTGGTTTCCTGTAGCTTTGCTCTCTTTTACAAACTCAGTGAACATACATATATTTCCTATTTCAAAGAAATTCAAACAATACATATTACAGCACAAGTTAAAAAGATTCCCAACAATTCAACTTCTCTGGTTGACATTAACACACCCACCCCAATAGGGGCCTTAACTCACACATTTTTCAGCTCCATGAGCTCCATTTTTCAGGAGAAAAATCCTTTTTACAGGGTTCATAACACTGGAATGCTGGAATGTGCGTATAAATATCAAATATATAAATATGAGAATGTGTGTCTGTGTGAATCCCTAAAACTCGAGAACTACACAACTAATTTCATTCCAAATTAACACATGCCTTACTTATGGTCCATGTAGCGTCTTAGGCCAAAACAATTTTTAACTTCTTGCATAGTTCGAGCCCACAGCAATATCATATCTCCTCCACTATTTCAGTATTACGTGTCAAAAGTGAAACAACAACATTACTCTACTGTAATGTCAGATACTTTCACTTTAATACTGAAACTATTCCACTATTTCAGTATTACCTGTCAAAAGTGAAACAATAACATGTCGCTACTGTAATTTCAAATTTTCAATTTCATACTGAAACTATTAAAATGAGACTATACTCTCACATATATACACGCATTATATAAAACCCAAGTTAAAAAACATTCCCAACAATTCAACTTCTCTGGTTGACATTAACACCCCCACCCCCAATAGGGGCCTTCGTTCCCACATTTTAGAGCTCCATGAGCTCCATTTTTCAGAAGCAAAATCCTTTTTACAGGTTCCAGAAGACTGAAATTTTGGAATATGCGCATAAAGATCAATAGTATGGGATACATGTCTCATGATTAGAATTTTTTAGGGTGTGTAAAGAGGGAAAGAACCCTCATGTGCAATTTTGATGAAATTCGAATCATATGTATTCCAGTTCCTTACAGAAAATAT
>NC_068996.1:21225131-21226160 GCF_001194135.2 Octopus bimaculoides | reverse complement strand
TGTGTGTGTGTGTGTGTGTGTGTGTGTGTGTGTGTTGGTATAGATATATATATAAAGCACGATTTATTCGTGATCAGAGACGTTCGTAAACCGAGATATTACTCTATTTCCTTTGTATACGAGTTCATGCCGTTCACATCTAAAATGTATTGATATATCTTATTTCGTGTGATAAATATGTATCCTTTGTATTTAAAGCTTATTGATATATTTTGCTTTGTGTAGATATATTTCGCGTGCATTTTAAGTGTATGTGCATTAATTTATTTTGTTTATTTTATATATATTCCGATCGCTATATTTTTCTTTAATAAATTGCAACTGAAATAACAGTTCAACAACAGTAATAAAGATTTCACTTTAAAATTGCTGACTTAGAATCTCCGAAATTCAATTTCGTTTTAAGGCATCATATAAATATTAGGGTTGTTTAGAAATCCAATACTTTTTGTTATTTTCACATTTTACAATTTGCTTACATTATTGAATGTTACGCGTGTTTAATACCATAAAGTATCACGAGTTACAAGTGTTAGTGGAGCTAATCATTTTAGGAAAATGAGAGAAGTTAGTTTGAACAATACAGGGGTGTATTGAAATCAGATTCAGGCTTACTCTCCATCCCGGGTTAATTTGAAATCGATTTCAGATTACAGAGAGATAGGATCTCTTCGGTTTCGCTCACAGATTTTTAAATTATTATTTTTGTAACTAAACAGTTTGAAACTTTGTATACTGGTGTAATTTCTCACGCTGAACACGGTTTACTTTCAACATCTTTGACAAATTTCGTATTATAGAAGTTATTTCGTGTTAGAGTTGTTGTATTTGAGTACTTTTAACCAATCAACGGCGTGTATTCAGCTGAAGAAAGCTGCAGCTGTAATCGAAGAGCAACAACTTCCGGGTCATCTCTACTAAATGTCACCACTCTGTTCTATTTTATTTTTGTTTACTGCCTGTGTATCATAGTACACGCTTTTTGAGTGTGTGCTTTTCGTTCGCCTCTTTGTACGAGTGGTGAAAATA
>NC_068996.1:21222175-21224503 GCF_001194135.2 Octopus bimaculoides | reverse complement strand
CATTTTTTAATTGTTACACTAGATGATAATAGGATCAATGATATCTTCGCAAATTATTTTCCCCCGAATTATTTTTTCTCGTAAATTATTTGCTCCGTATTGAAATTTTCACACTGGTGGCTGCCATGATATGGCGCAAAACGAATCGGTTGCAGTCCAGGCTTCAACATGACGGGTTGGGGCTCTCTATCATGGTAACGCATCCTGAGGAAGCTGAGGCTATTATTTGCCAGTGCAGAAACCGGTCCACATGAATCCAAATACTTGAATGTACGTTGGGAGATTGTCTTGGCCCGTTTGCCTTCGGACGGTTGATTTCTGTAGTTATCATCAGTGTATTCTGGCTATTTAAATAAGAGTTTTGACTGTTATTTCCAGCAGGTGGACATATTTAGTATGTTCTTTTGATTAATTTTAATCCTTCAGCTATTTAATCCTTTGCGATAGGGACTGCAATCGCCTATATCATTGATTCTGTTATAATCATTTTTAAATTGTTACACTAGATGATAATAGGATCAATGATATCTTCGCAAATCATTTTCCCGTGAATTACAATTTTCTCGTGAATTATTTGCTCCGCACATGCATGCATACATACATACATACATACATACATACATACATACATACATACATACATACATACATACATGTATGTATGTGTATATATATATATATATATATATATACACACACACAAACACTCACACATGCACGCACACATACAAACACACATACGAGGGTGTGAAAAGTTCATAGGCTGATTATGAAGGTGTGATGCTAGACCTGTGAAATCTTGCATGCATTAATTTCAAGTCTCCTTATTACTAATGGCATTGTTTCTTTCCGGGTCAACTGGCATCAGCCTGTTCAAAGAAGACGTCAAAAGTAACTAGAAGCGACTTCTCTTGAAAATGGACAAAATTTGGTTTCGTGGTGCTATCAAGTACCTGCACAGAAACGGTTTGGTCCCCAAGGACATTCATGCTGACATGGTTGCTACATTAGGGGATGACGCTCTAGCTTTGTCATCAGTGCAAAAGTGGGCAGCAGAATTTAGGAGAGGAAAAGAGAATCTTGAAGCTGAGCCAAGGTCTAGACATCCTGCAACTGTCACCACCAAGTAACACATTGATTGTGTTCATCACATGGTGACGGATGACAAGCGATTGACTATAAAATTAAATAGCCAATGCTATTGGCATTGAAAGAGTTGAGAATATCCCGTGAGAGAGTTGAGAATATTCTGCGCAATGAACTTGACATGATGAAAATTTCTATTCAGTAGGCGTCATGTCTTCTGACACCTGATCAAAAGCGCACCAAGCTAATCACACCACGGAAAAATCTGACATTGTTTTGGGCAGATCCAGCTGAATTCTCTGAATGTTTCCCAAGCCAGGATGAGAATTGAATCCATCACTTTGAGCCAGCGACAAAGAGACAATCTATTCAGTGTAAACACTCCTCATCGTCAGCTGCAAAGAAGGCCAAGGTCGTTTCATCTGCAGGGAAGGTGATGGCCCCAGTTTTTTTTTTTTGAGATGCAAAAGGCATCGTATCTATCGACTATCTTCAAAAGGAGCACACTATCAATGGATAAAGTATGCTAACTTGCTGAGACAGTTACGGAAGGCTATCAACAGAAAACATCCAGGAAAAGAAATCTTGTTCCACCAGGACAATGCTCCAGCACGTTGTCCTGATGAAACAAGACTCCTTTTCTGGGGTGTTTGGTCTTACTTTCGCTAGCTTTCTATTGATTTTCAAGTTTCAATAGAATTAAATATTAATGAATAATACATGTATTAAGTATTGTATAGATTGTTATTGTTGTTATTGTATATTTTTGTATCATTTATTACACAGGCAACAATAAGATTTATATGCAATAAAAATGCAAATCATCCGTCCATTCATCATTGCATATTCCTTATTACGCAATATTTTATCATAATTACTTTACATTATCTATACTATAAAAGGCAGATTTTCTCTGTGTGTGTATGTTTAAAATTCATACATTTACACAATTCCAAATTTCTTCGATTAAACAATCGCAATTAATATTCTAAATAAAATTTGTTAGGTCACTGCGTCATTTTTTCACTCCAAAAATTTCCTAATAATGAATAAAATCCATAAAACTACAGAAGTAAACATTTTCTCCCTAATAAAATCTAATTTCCTCTTTCTAATACAGATCCTTTCAACTCCTACTTTCTCTTATGAACCTTTACGAACAATCCAACAACAAATACAAAAAGATCAAAACTGAAGCAATCACATTTCGATACTGTAATGACAGATACTAAAACTACATAC
>NC_068996.1:21218559-21220476 GCF_001194135.2 Octopus bimaculoides | reverse complement strand
TGAATTATGAACATATTTACATCATAAGAGTTTTTTCATTGTAAGGCTTTCTTTTTTAGTTGATTTTCACCTAGCAAGACTTATCGTAGATGGCGTAATAAGTCACACCCGGACAACGTCGGGTTATACTGCTAGTATACAATAAATGTGCACAAAACAATATAAAAAAATTAATTAACGTCCACGGCTATTTTACAAAGTTGTTTTACTTCCAAGTCCCAATGATATATTATGATTTAAAAATTTTCTTCTACTAAACACTTTATATTTCTACCTCCCCACTCTCTCTCTCTCTCTTTCTCTCTCTCTCCCTCTCTCTCCCTCTCTCTCTCTCTCTCTCTCTCTCTCTCTCCCTCTGCCCACCTTTTACTTCAACAAGCTTTTTACCCATGTAATTTCCCCTTCACGTCGTTAACATTTCTCTCTTCCTCTTTCTCCACTAATCACGTGACATGTGACAGTGTAATGCATCGGCTGGCTATCTGCTATCTCACTCACTCCTCTTCTGTCTCTCTCACTCTCACACTCGCTCTTCCTTTCTCTCAAACTGTCTCTCCTTCTCTGTCACTCCCCCTCCTCCTCCTCCTCCTTTCTTTAACAAACTAAACCGTAGCGTGTGAACGAACAAGCAGAATCATAATATAGATGTTGACAGAGAGTAGTTGTTGAAGTGCTTGTGCGTGAAAAAGAGAGAGATTGAGAGAAAACGAAGGGAGAAAGAGAGAGAGAGTTGGTGAGAGCGAAAGACAAAGATTGAGAGAGAGAGAGAGAGAGAGAGAGAGAGAGAGAGAGAGGAAAGAGAGAGAGAAAGATACCGATGAAACAGTATTAAAAACACAGAAGAGGGAGACCAAAAAGTAAAAGCTACAACGAGGGAGAAAAGAAATTAAGGAGAAAAGAATGAAAAGATAAACACAGCCATTATAGATAAGCAGAAAGAAAGATATGCGGACAGACAGACAGATAATATAAATAGCAATTATAAATGAATAAAATGATTGGATAAAAAAAGTTATAAAATGTGAAAAATGGATAAAATTTGTAAGAAAAGGAAAGAATGAAGAAAGAAATAAAGGGTTAGAAAGCTGTGTAAGACTCGTTACTGAAAGAGAGGTCATGACCTGTTCACGTGCGCAACAATTCGCAGCAGATGGTCACAGTTACCGCTGTGACCTTGACTTGTGACGTCAGTCCTTTGGACTGAAGTTGACCAGGCTGACATATGAGAAGAGCAAAAGTTATTTTTCTTTCTTCCTTTACTTTTGAAATCTACGAAAGAGAAAGGAATGAAGCGTTTCTACAGAGAGAGAGAAGAGAGAGAGAGAGAGAGAGAGAGAGAGAGAGAGAGTGTGAAAAACAAGGAGAGAGATAGAAAGATACAAACGGAAAGAGAGTGAGAGACAGAAGAAGAAAGAGGGGGACACACTAACTTAGATGGTGAGGTTAGCAGTAAATGAGAGAAAAGTCAGAGAAAGGGAAGAGAGGGCAGAAAGATTAGGAGAAAAAAATATAAAGAGTAGGTAAAAGATAATGTACGGGGAAAAAGACAAACGCAGCATACACCCACGATAACATATTTATATTTATTCATACATGCAAAGGTAGCTATGTACAGGCCGACATACAAGCACATGTGTATGCATACATATGTACGTTTGTATTAGCGCGTGTGTGTGTGTGTGTGTGTGTGTTATATATATATATATATATATATATATATATATTCTTTTATTCTTTTACTTGTTTCAGTCATTTGACTGCGGCCATGCTGCAGCACCGCCTTTTGTCGAACGTGTCTTTGCCGAACCACTAAGTTACGGAGACATAAACACACCAGCATTGGTTATCAAGTGATGGTGGTGGGGACAAACAGACACAAACATGCACACACACACACACAAACACACACACACACAC
>NC_068996.1:21215391-21216424 GCF_001194135.2 Octopus bimaculoides | reverse complement strand
GCGTATAAGGTGAAGATTGTCGTGGATCGTCCTGCCCGGGATAGCGCACGTTTGCGCTTCCCCGACATATTTGTCCACGACCCGCGCCAACCTTTCTGCTAGCACCTTGGCCAAAATCTTTAACTCTGTGTTCAGCAGAGTTATGGGTTGAAGTTCCCTATTTCGTCACCCTTGCTCGGGTCCTTCCTGATCAACGTCACCACCCCTCGGCTCGCAAACTTGGGAATTCTCCCGTTCTGCTGCCAATTGGCGTAGACGCTGGTCAGCAGGTGCCCGAACAAGTCTGGCATAATTTTGTGTCAAAAAATTCTCTCCGGGGCATTCGCCCACTACCTCGATCACTTCCTCGGCCGTGATTGGCCCCTCACAGCACTCAGCTTCTCGTGCCGAGAGACGCGGGCCGCCAGACAGGAAGTCCCTAAGGGCCTCGCCATGATCCAGTGCCCCGCCACTACTCACCACACAACCATGCCTATACCTTTATCGTTTGTCTTTGTATCAGTCATCAGACTGCAGCCACGCTGGGGCACCGCCTTGAAAAATTGGTTTTAGTAGTATGAACTGCAACCAGTACTTTTTTATTGTGGGGCAGCTAAACGGGGGCGTAAATACACCAACACCAGTTCTTAAGCGGTGGTGGGGGACAAGCACAGACACAAAGACACACACTCGCTCACATGTATGTATGCATGTATGTATGCATGTATGTATGCATGTATGTATGTATGTATGTATGTATATATTTATGTATGTATGTATGTATGTATGTATGTATGTATGTATGTATGTATGCATGTATGTATGCATGTATGTATGTATGTATGTATGTATGTATACAAGTGGGTGGACAAACGAAAGAAAAAGTTACTCAACACATTTTGTAGGAATGTATTATTGAAAACGGTTATTATAATAATAATAATAATAATAATAATAATAATAATAATAATAATAATAATAATAATAATAATTAATTCGTTTTATTGGCCACAAGGGCTAATATCAATTAAAAGCATATAAGGACAAAGACAGG
>NC_068996.1:21207929-21210113 GCF_001194135.2 Octopus bimaculoides | reverse complement strand
CTCATTTGTATACAGCCAATCAGAGCTCACACTATAAAACTAATTTATGAGCGCATAACAAGTGATGTACGATAAGTTAAGGTCACTTGGTTAAGGAATGACCATGCTTCTTTTCACTTTTAAGAATGCTTGTTGTTTTTGTTCTTGTTTCAACAATGGCTGCTTCTGCGTAGTTATTGTGTTGTTGTTTACTTTGTAAAACAGTAAAGGGAGAGGGTTGCTAGCACATCACCCTCTACCCACATTTTCCCCATCCACATCTTTACCATATGGGGCCCTAACAAAATCCGATAATAGGTATAGATGCAAATCTATCTAATAACTTGTCTCCTTCTAAAATCAGACATAACTTGGTGTCGGTCGACTTACAACACTGTTCTTCGTCTGTGTTTGTTAACTTCACAACAAGGTCAGGGTGAGCGCTGATTGGCTATATGCAAATGGGTTCATTACTGAAGTCCGTAGGAAAAGAAATTTTGCGTCCGGGCATTGTGAAGCTATGTCGAACGGCTGCTGTCGCGTGTAGGACAGATTCGTCTGTCAGCCGAGTCCATAATGATTATTGCCCCGCCGCCCTCCTTTAATCGGGCTGGCAAGGCAGTTTTCCTTTGTTTGGCGGCTGTGGCGAAAGAAGTTGTCTGGTGGACGAGGCTGAAAGGAATGAGGACGGAGACATTCCTCTTTGGTAAAGTCCTCATCGACTTTTTCAAGTTTCACTTGAAAAGGAAAATGAGGGTGGAGAGGGAGGTGCTGTCCTTGAGTGAATCACTGAAAAGGTGGGTGAATGTTGTGAAAATGGCAAGAGTGGATGGTACCACTTCCAGTGTAGACCTGTGAGTCGAAAGAAAGAAGTTGGAGAGGGCTCTCGTCCTCGGTATTCTGGGTGATCTCGGATGGTGGGATTCCTTGATTATCCCTAGAGGTCCTCCTGTAGGGGGATCCCGTCACAATCACCTTCTCCCCTTCTTTTTCTAGTGTCATATACTATGTATACTTCCCTTCTAATGTATACCGTGCATACTTTTTATTTTATCATTCCATTATATGTAAAGCCCCACACTTTATGTCTGTTTTTGTATTGTCCCCAGGTATATTTGCATCTATACGTGAGTCAGCGAGTGTGTTATGTTTATGTATTTATAGATAAATTTACGCTTTGATATAAACATAACTACATAGGAATACATAATCGCATGCATATTCATATATACAAATATTAATGGGTTTGCACACTCACACGCACTACTGAGACCAGAGCTGACTTTGCAGCATTATAGGCCCCCAAGTAAATCAGTGCAATGGGTCCTGTAGTATATGTTTATTGAGACCAAACCACAGCATAGCATAGATTAGAATTGGGCCCATAGACTCGTGAGATCTCCCGAGAAATTACCCATGATTTGAGATGGCACTGGCTCAGGCACATGCATGCGCCCGCGCACACGCACTCCATTCAGTCGAGGTGAAGAGTTTTTGACACCAAAGGGGAATAAATTTGTGCGAGCGGGATAAAATATAAAAGTAAATATAAAAGAATTTCTAAAAAGAAATAATAGTAGCGAAGCAGAAACCCTTCTTACATGACGGCTAAAGGATGGTATATTGGAAAGCAAAAGGAATGGACATGAAGAAATTTCTAGGGAACACTTGAATGCGTGGAATGTGACGGTTGAAATAGTGTTTACGCTATGGAGTTACATCCTGTTTATTTTATCAGCGGTCAAGCTATCTTTTACATAGAGATGACATCTACTGAAATTAACCAGGGTACCACCACTGTCCATCATCATCCGTAACTCTATACAACTACTGCACTAACCACTATATCGCCATTGTCGTACCTCTGTACATTGTACGCACCGACTACGGGGTTGTCAGATAAATTGGTTCGTTTCTTTCCTCCAATTTTTTTTTTTCAATCTTTTGTCGCTTACTTGTTTCTGTCATTAGACTGCAATCATGCTGGGGCACGACTTTAAAGGGTTTAGCCGAATACATCGAACCCAGTACTTATTCTTTGTTAAGTCGAGAAATTATTTTATCGGTCTCTATTGCCGAACTGTTAGGTTACGCGGACTTAAACTAGCGAAGACCGGTTGTCAAGCGGTGGAGAAGGACAAACACAAGCACAAAGAAGCGCACACACACACACACACACACACACACACACACACACACACGCGC
>NC_068996.1:21206222-21207689 GCF_001194135.2 Octopus bimaculoides | reverse complement strand
TTCTTTCCGTTTACGTCTACCAAATCCACTCACAAAACTTTGGTTGACTCGAACAGAAACAAACAGTTCAATTCCGTCAAACGCCGAATTTTACACGATCGAAAGCACTAATTATAATGAACTGAAAAGATTATTTGCGGAAACCACAACACCTGCAGACAGGAAAGAGGAGGGTGAAATTACACCCTCGTTCCTTTTAAAACAGTAAGTTTTAATGACAATTAGTTTTTACGTTCTCGTTTAAACTCGCGTGTTTAAATGTACGGGCAAGACTTCCTTTCGTACCTCCGCCCCTCCCCCCAAACACCCCAGGCTGTTCTATTGATCGGATCAAGTGGAACACTCGTCGTCGTAACCGACGGAGTGCCAGCAATAATACGTACATATATATGTAAATTAGACCGACAGACAGATAGATAAGCAGATATACATATATACACGCTGGTGTGTGTATGTGTTTGTGTGTGTGTGCGTGTGTGTGGTAACTAAATGTTGCTTTCACCACCAATCGGACATTCCTTAAGTATTTCATACCCGCTCTTACACAAATCCCTCTCACTCAACCCATTTGATATAGCAGCTACATTTCTCTCAAATTACACTCAAATATCTTACATTATATTGAAGGGTACATTGAACCGTGGAGCTCTGTTGTATATAAGAAGAGACGAGATGGCATGTATGTGGGGTAATTAAGATAATTAAGATAACAGTAACGATAACATATTAATGGGATAATGAAAATAACTAGCACAAACACCCATACTTCGGACTGTGTTACTGCTAATAATTTTAATTATCTCAGAAATCTAAAAAAAAAAAAAAGAAAAGAAAAGAAAACAAAAAAAAAGAGAAAAGAAAGACTATATTCACATTTGTTCGATAAGTATTTCACATATAGCAAAAATCCTCCCATAACCCATATTATTTCCCACACGCTCTCGTGGTCCCACACTAATTCTCACACTCGGCTCTTTCTTCACACAACATCGCTCGTCTGGAATCCACCTCACTGGCTCTTGTTCGTGCCTTTACCCTAAGTACTGACATACATGAGGAACGTTAATAGCATTCATTTTTACTGGTCTAGCAAGCCCTGCGATGGGCCACGAGCACTACCTTTTACCCAGGTTCCAGAAAATAATAATAATGATAATAATAATAATATTAATAATAATAATAATAATAATAATAATAATAATAATAATAATAATAATAATAATTAATTCGTTTTATTGGCCACAAGGGCTAACATCAATTAAAAACATTTAAGGACAAAGACAGGACGAAGGTTACAAAAGGTTTTGTCCGAAAAGGTAGGAAAGTTCGTCTAAACAGAGGAAGAAAACGGAGAAAGATATAATAAATAAATAAATAGAACTCCCAAAGGGGGAGGCGAATAATAAAGAGTAATGTTTACGAATATACACGATCCACTTTTCTACTTTGTACAGAAATGAAATTTAG
>NC_068996.1:21203798-21205940 GCF_001194135.2 Octopus bimaculoides | reverse complement strand
AACTTAGCTATTCACCAAAAGTGATCGATAGGATAAATATCAAGTTTTTTAAGAAAAATAATTCCTGAGTCGATTTGTTCGAGAAATACTTTCATGGTGGTGCCTTAAAATTAATTAAGATATAAAATGAAATAAAGTGATTTTATGTTTATTACTAATTATTTAATTAACTATCCTACCGAGTAGGACTGTGCCGTTCACCTTTCCTGAGCCAATGAAATAATATGCAGTCAATAAATAGAATAAGGATAACTAAATATAAAATACCAAATATAAATTAGGAGAGGGAAAATAAAATTACAGAAAAATATCATTTTTCATTTAACAACCATAAATAATGAAACAATGAAGGCGTGTGGCTTAGCGATGAGGACTGTTCGGTTTGTAATTACATGACCGTCAGTTTTATTTCTGGACTAGGCGACAAGTTGTTTCCTTGAGCAAAGAATATTATTGCACGTCGCTCCAGTCTACTTAGCTAAAAATGAGCACCTTCTCTCTTCCTGCAACTGATACATACTAAATGCAAAATTTAGAGGTGAAAGTGAGTTACTTTGGAAAATGCCAAAGTTCATGCTAATATTGTTTGAAGCTAATACTCCATTAGAATGATATAAATGGAGATTCGTGTTCCTCTATCACATATCACGCTTCAGAAAGCTTGAAATTACAGAAGTTTTGAAGACGTCCAGTGATTTCAGGATCCATGGATGCAGTATGCTGACAAAAGCCCTCTTATAATAAATCCATGCAGAATTGAGATTTCTTCGCTTGTTATGACAGCTCTCAAGGATCATGCAATTAATTAATGATTGATCTTTGCATCCATATTAACTTCGTCGGTTCCCTTTTTATTCAATGGAGAAAACATCATTCTGTTCCATAAATGTATGTTTTCTCATGAAAATAGATTTTATAAGTAGTGAATAAAGAGGTTATGGGCTGATAGTTTTTGAACTTTGGTTTCATTATTCTTTGGGAGTAGATAAGTAATACCACTTGCTAACCAGCCATGTGTTTTCTTAGGATCTCTCATAATTTCATTGAACAGCTGGACTAACTTTTAGTTCGCACCCGGGAACGATGAGAGCCAGAAATTTGGCACCCGATCTTTACCCGGGGACTTCCATTTATGAGTTTTCGTAAATGTTATAAATGTTATCCTTATGTCTGCTATTGTGATGTCTTCTCGTCCTTGTTCTTGTAAATTTTGGTAGGATCCTTCTTTGCGTCTAACCCAATCTGCAGTTTCATTGTATGTCTTTTCATCACTTTAAATCTTTTTCCAAAAGTTTTCTTCTTCTTTCATGGAACGGTTATTTTCTTCCTCTCATGGTCTCTGTAAAATATTTTAACATTGTATGTAAGCAGCTTATTTTGCTTGTAAAAATTGCTTCTTTTGTCAAATCTTCGCATTCTTTGAGCTTTTTGCTCGGACTTTTTGTTTCCGTGTTTCTTCTCTTGATGAAAAATCCATATTTTCTCTTCATCTTTCTTTCCTTTCTGGATCTTACATCATTTCCAAAGGTTAGTTAATTTAATATTGATATTTCCTCTCTCATTAATTCACTCTCATCTTCAATTTTACTTCTCCAGTTCGGTTTTCTTCTCAAGTTTAGTTTTCTTTTTTTCTTTTCTATTTTTTTTTCCGGAGCCATAACTTGTTTCAATTGCCCTAGTAGATGCGTAAATAATTTGACTTAAATCAGTAAGATTAGGTTTTAATTTTTCCTGGCAATCTTTATCATTACTACTACTACTACTACTACTACTACTACTACTACTACTACTACTACTACTACTACTACTACTATTGAGTGAGAAAGTAGTGCATGCCATCAAAGTGACACTGGGGTAAAATATACGAAGCCCATTATACCCATCATGACTACCCGTCTGATAAGGGTACACCCGGCACATACATCACAACCATATGTGCGCGACATGGCGATCATATCAAGATAAACAGCGCATGACCTTGTAGGTGGGGCCCAGTTAGAATTTTTTTCAGGTCGAATAGCCCATCCCGCTCAAAAGGTCCCTGAATAAGGGCTGTTTGAGGATGTTGAATGAAACACCCATGTTTCCAAAGGTGAATTATTCAAACCCCCAAAAATTCCTCTCAACACATGACTATGATGC
>NC_068996.1:21194741-21202245 GCF_001194135.2 Octopus bimaculoides | reverse complement strand
CCTTAAGTGCAAGGCGGATTTTACCAATTATTTTCAGGTTTTGGTTAGAATTGCGAATTTTGGGGAGAGTGTCGCGTTCATTCATACTAGTTTCTTTAATTTTCAGCCATTCAATCATGATTTGATTTTTTAGATCATGTAGTTCTGTTGCGTCGATTTCTGTTGCGTCGATTTCTGTATGACTTCCTTCATCTATTTGATTTATTATTATTATTATTATTATTATTATTATTATTATTATTGTTATTATTATTATTATTATTATTATTATTATTATTATTATTATTATTATTACTATTGCTGTGGCGAGCTGGCAGAATCGTTTACGCCGAGAAAAAGGCTTTGCGGCATTTACTTTACTTTAAGGCGGCGAGCTGGCAGAGTTGTAAGCATGCCGGGCGAATTGTTTAGCGGCAATTCGTCCTTCTTTACGTTCTGAGTCCAAATTCCGCTGAGATCGACTTTGCCTTTCATCCTTTCGGGGTCGATTAAATAAGTACCGGTTGAATACTGGGGTCGATGTAATCGACTTGCCGGATTCCCCAAATTTCAGGCCTTGTGCCTATAGTAGAAAGGATTATTAATATTGCTGCTGCTGCTAATTTCGCTTTCATGCCCAGCATCCTTTTATTTCCACTACCAAATCATTGTATTTTGACACTTTCTCCACCATCATCTCGATGTATTTTTAGCGGAGGCGGAATTATAAGGGATCATGATATTTGCAAGAATACACAGGTTTGTGGTATTTAGTCAAGAATCTTAACGTTTGGAGATCGAACCCTTGGTCAATTTGAGCTTCATTTTTTTTTCTCCTGGAATCGATAGGATGAGTCACCATCCGGTTCTGAAATTGATACAATCAACTACAACTCTCCAAAATTTGTCATCTTCTACCCATGCTAGAACCGGGCTCGTTGGTTTGATATTTTCGTTCAAATCCCACCGAGACCCCATTCATCTGGGTCGATAAAATAAAGTACCAGTCAAATACTGGAACCAACTTAATGGTATAACTCTACCTCACGCCCCCAAATATGTGGCCTTGTGTCTACGTTAGAAATTATTAATTTTATAGCTATTTGTATTTTAGTGTGTTAGCTGTCATGAGATCATTGACTGTTTGAAGGATGAGCCGCGTTTGTTTGTGCGTGTGTGTGTGTATGTGTGTGTATGTGTGTGTGTGTATGTGTGTGTGTGTGTGTGTGTATGTGTGTGTGTGTGTGTGTGTGGTTGTGTGGTCAGAACATTCCACACCTACAAACATTACAAGTGGCACTCTCTCTCTCTACGCATCAACGAGTCAAGTTGAAAGGAACTTTTACTTTTTAAGCCATCTGTGTATAGATTGTCAGATGAGAGGGCAAAAAACATTTAAGATGTCGTTCAGCTTGGGTCATTATCTGAGGGCTTTACTTTAATTACTTTCGATCAACATTGAAGACTGTTACCAACATCCTGTTGGTCAGTGGCTAGTGTTGAAATGCAGGTGGATTCCCTGCTGTGTTGGACGATTTCATCTGGATAAGACACCCAAGTGGCGCCTGACTTACAGGGCCATCAGTTCTGTTCAGGGAGTGGTGTTTAATTGACAGGGCAGTCTATGTCCGGCCACACGACCAATGAAGCGTGTATTCAATATGTGAGATGTTTTGTCATTCATGACCTTACTAGCGTTAAAGAGCTTTCAGCTGTTGTCAATCGGCTGTAAAGATCTTTTGTAACATTTTTTTTTTAACGTTCACCAAGTGGAAATACGTCGTTGTAAATAACAGCTTAAATTTTTTTCATGCTGCATCCGTCTTCTTGTATTTATAATCCTTTCTTTTGACTAAGACGGCTCCCATTCTAGTTTCTATCATCAAAAAAGGTGTCAATTGAAATCTTTTAAATGACTAAGACGGCTTCCATTCTAGAATTAGGTATACAGGAAATATTACGAGTTTTTAATACAATTTTGTTTTTAAAATTCTAAGAAATTTGGCTCTGAAAGATTCTTACTGATTTATGTTTTGGAGAAGGGAGTGGAATACTGTTGCATGGTCTAATCACAATTTACCGTTATATCTGTCATATGGAGTTTATGATTGTATAATAAAATGTATTATAAAATGAATTTATAATACAAGCGCATATACACACACACATGAGTAAGCAAATAAATGCAAAACAAGTGCAAAAAAAATAGTGCTCGAATACAGAAGGTGAGAGTAATATGCTTTTTAATTAAAGCTTCAAAACGTCACAAAAAAACTGACTCAGAGTTTCACGTTCCCGTTCGTCGGACAGTTGCGATCAAGACTGAAATAAAATGGGGTTTTTTTCAGTCTTTATCATAACTGACCGACGAATTCAAATAAACCAACAATAAATTAATAGTACCAGACAAGAGGACGTGCACAAAGAATGTCTTTGTGTCTGTGTTTGTCCCTCACACCGTTTGACAACCCGTGTTGCTGTGTTTGGTTCCCCGTAACCTAGCAGTTTGATAAAAGTAATCGATAGAATAAGAACTAAACTTCAAAAGTAAGTCTTTGGACCGATTTGTTCGACTAAAATCCTTCAAGGCGGTACCCCAACATGGCTGCAGTCAAATAATTGAAACAAGTAAAAGATAAAAGATACATGCGCACACACATATGACCCTAACAAAATGGATCTGCTCTGGTGTTGCCCCTGAGACCTAGTATGGTTCGGGGCTTGGTAGGAAAATATGGATATGATATTCTCTGCTCGGATCTTTCTGAATTGATGGGCACCACTTGTTTTCTTAACGAAACACTTTCAAACTTGGGATACTGGTAGAATGTGTCATATAAAACATCTTTTTTTCTTAGCCTTCTTAACAAAAATTTATATATTGCAAGTTATTTCATGTTAAAATTGTCGTATTTCTGTAATTTCAACCAATCACTGACGTCTATTCAGCTGAATACAGTTACTGCTGTTTTTGTAAACAATAATTTTTGCCGGTGTCAAGATCGTTATTCCCTAGGGTTAGGGTTAGGGTTAGGGCTACGAGTTAGGTTATGGCAAAAATAATCATAACCCTAACCCTAACTCTAAAACCCGAACCCTAAAATTAAAACCAGTACAAACGCACGAACGATGTTATAAATAACAGTACCGCTGATAGCTGTTGTTGACAAACAACGACACTAATTTTATTCAAGGGAAAATATCCCATTACACCGCACAACGTGTGGTGTTCACAATTCACAGCAGTAATTGTTTTCACCTCAATAGACGTCAGTGATTGGTTGAAATTATCGAAATACGACAATTTTTTTACATGAAATAACTTCGAATACAAAATTTTCTATCTGTTCTATAACACAAAATATACAAGTATACGAAGTTTGAAAGTGTTTCGGTACCAAAAACACTACATAAAACATAAATGAAAAGTGGTGGCCGTCAATTCAGAAAGATCCCTCTGCTCTCCAAGTTATAAAGAAATGCATTGAGCAACGAGTGCCACTGTATCAAGTATTTGCGGACCTTACAAAAGCCTTCGGTATTATTGATCGTTGTGCATTGTAAGTCATATTTGAGAATCTTGGACGCGCTTCTGAATTTGTCGGGATACGGGGTAGGGTACAATGAGTAATATTTTTTTACAAACGTTGAGAAAAATTTTTTTTTACAAATGTTCACTACTCTACAAAAACTACATCAGCAAAGTAAATTACTTTCTCTAACTGCATTATAATACTATAACATATTCAGAGCACTATTTCAGAAAGTTATCACCGCTGTGTTTGAGCATACACAAGTCTAATGAATAAGACAAAATTACACTGGTTTACAGAGAAATTGTGACAAACATTAAAATAGTTGTTCTAGCCTAATTTTGGGGTGCTGATTTCAGATACAAGACCAGTTTTCACTCATCACCTCTAGTTTTTGAAATATACATTATTATGATTTTGTGACAATTCACACCATATATATGGTCAATTTTTATTTTGTTTTCCAGATTTTCGTGATACATATGATACATATCACTACTATGGCTTCAGACACTTCAAAACACCGAGGATGCATTAACAAGGCAAATTCATTCTGCTATGTGTGGGGGAATTTCACGACAGTCGTACAGTGCCGAACAATTACTTCCCTCCTGAGAACTGCTTACTACTTTCATTATTTTGACTGTATAATTGGAAATCAAGACAAATCCTGGGCCCAACATGTCTGTTGTAAATCCTGCTACGATAGCAGCCTTCAACTTTGCTGTCCCAGAGGTCTGGAGAGAGCTATGAACACATGCAAATGATTGTTATTTTTTTTCTAACAAATATAGCAGGTTTCAATGTTTCTTCTAGAAATAAGATCAAATATCCCAATATTCCCTCAGCTATGAGACCTGTTCCTCATTCAGATGATCTCCCTATCCCTACACCACCATCAAATAAAGATCTTCTTCCTTCATCAGATGGAGAAATGCCTCCAGAAGAAGATTCTGCCAAGTCGATCTCTTCTAAAAACAATGTCTGTTTATTCAGGAGCAAGTGGTAATGAGCCCCACTGGATCACGCAGGAAGACTTGAATGACTTTGCCCGTGATTTGTATCTAAGCAGCAGTCAGAGCTCCTGGCATCCCGGCTTAAGCAGTAGAACCTGGTCAAGGCAGATGTAAGGATCACCAGTTTCCGAACACAGAACCAGGACTTTGCTTCATTCTTCGAGATGAAAAGCAGGTTGTGCTATTGCACAAATGTCTTTGGCTTGTTTACCTCCCTTGGTTTCCCACACAATCCCTCAGATTGGTGTCTTTCCATAGACTCTTCCAAGCGAAGTCTAAAGGCTGTGCTCCTGCACAATGGGAATAAGTACCTCAGAATTCCCATTGCCTACTCAGTTCATCTGAAGGAGTCGTATGACAATATGGAGCACCTTTTGGAAACTGTCAAATACAACTAGGGCCAGTGGAATCTCTGCCGAAGGGGATGCCGAATGTCACTCAAAATTCATTTTCTCCACTCCAACCCCAACTTCCTCCCAGAGCTCGGAGGGTGAGCATGGAGAAAGGTTCCACCAAGATATAACTAAGATGAAGAGCAACTATCAAGGCAAGTGGAACCCCAACATGATGGGGAACTTTTGCTGGATGCTCTTGCGTGACACCCCGGAGGTAAAGTACACAAGATCGTCAAAAAAAAAAAATCATTTCTGTCTGCTGAATTATGATTTGTGTGTTTTCTATTACCAAAATAATTTAGTTCCATCAATGTTCTGTATCCATGCTGTTTTTCCCCCGTAATATGCTTTTGTAATAGATGAAATAAACACATTATATTTTGAATTTATATGCAGTATAATTAAAATTGGATATGTAGAAATATAAATAAATGGGATATGTGAAAATATAAAAAAACTAGAGGTGATAGAGCAAAACTGTTCAGAAAATTGAATTCACATCAAAATTAGTAAGAAAACATCTATTCACATTCTTGCCTCAGAACAAAACAAATTTTTGTAAACCAGTGTTACGTAAAGTTTGCTTTTTTAATTCTCCAGAATTACATTTGAAAAAGAAGTCACACACAACAATATTCATCCCTAGACATCGGAAGGATCAGAAATGCAACAAAAATTCTCAATATTTTGGTCAAATGAAAGAGAAGCGAGGGAAAAGGGCACATGATATGAAATTAAGTAAACTCAACTAAATTTAAAAACTCAACACAAAATATTCTCCATAGCTTTTTTACGATCTACTGGGATGGCTGTCTTTCTGATATATTTACGTGCTATGCAGTTAGAGTTGTTCTTATTTATTTTGGCCCACATTAGACATTATATTTTGAAAATTGAAAATTATCAAATCAGTGTGGGGAAAAATTACTTGGAAAATAATTTTGACTGTTAAATACGAAAAGTTATCCAGATATTTTATTTGCAACCTCAGTTACAATCGGGTCAAAGATGAGGAAAAATTTCTTCAAAATAAAAGTACCTGTCAGCTGATTATGTTTCAAACTCTCTAAACTTCAACAACAACTACGCTGGTTAATTTTTGCTACCAAAGATGATGTAACAGTACAAAATGATGATGCAATACTTTCTAACAAATGGAGAGAAAATAACGAGAAATCAGAAATTATTTTGCCTGGATACCTATTTTGCCCCACACCGGTACGCTGCGATTTAGCGCGGTGAGATGACTCCCCCAAAGTGCCGGTGTTAAAACACCTAAAAGTCATATACAGGCGAGACCACTCGCCCCTAATTACACTCAGGAGTGATAGATATTTTGCATTTTTTGTGGCTTCTTAACATCAAAACCATTTGCTGGTATGCCAAGACAATGTATCCGTACAATTACATTCAATTGGTATATCCTGGTCTTGGGTCATCTTGCTGAAGGTCTCTGAACAACGTTTCACCACACCCATAGTCCTGTCGGGCGCAGGCCCAATACAACCGGGTCTATCATGTCTTTTTCTTCATATACATATGCCCGTCTACGCAGACTTTCTCTCTGCTTCGTGTGCTTCAAATGACGTCCCTTGAATACGATATTGTCTTAATGATCATCATGAAATTGCATGGTGTTCTGCATAATATTGTGACCAAACAAGTAATATCAGAAATAGATACTGAATTTTATCGAAACTGTTCCATTAGTTCCATATTATCTAGAACAACATTAAATTTTGTAATGATCAATTCATTACTTGAGATATCTGATAAAAACCAGATGAAATGAACTTGAATGAACAGTAGTGGCGAAATCACCGGGGCACCTATTTTTGCTGTGGCAGCTAGTTTCTGACGGAACGTTGAGGATTTCCCTTACCTTTTCTCTGGTACTTTTGATAAGCTGAGAGGTCCGCACATTTCATTTTCGGCCACGTCCAAGTCGATCAGCGGTGGAATCACTCTCTTGAAATTTCTTGACAACTTTCCAGACTCTTGTTCGGTTAATTTGAACTTTTTTGTTATAACTGTATTACTTTCGCCTCCTTTGTGGAGGGTTATGATTGTATTTCGGTCTATATCTAATTTATAAATATCAATTTATTTAGTCTGGGATCTTTGCGATTCGATTCACTGCATGTGGAAATCTTTAAAAAAAATTTTTTTAATGTAGCATATAGATGTAATTTGTGACACAGAATCCGAATATGTTATTCATTTATTCAGCCAATCAGAAAACAGCGTGTTCGCTGCCTTTTCCATCAGTAGTAAGAAGTGGGGGAAGGGGGCACCGGTATGTCGAAACATTAGAAATAAGAAGGGAAAGCACTAAAAAACACGAGCAAATTAAATATTTAAAAGCTACGAGCAAACCAACCGGACTTGCTAGAAATAACAGCCACTGTTCTAAAACCTCTATGCCGTTCTTGAATCGAATTCCTACTGTTATAAAAACAAAGTAAGCTATTATAACGATGTATAATTTTCATATCTTATCTCATTTATTGATAGTTATTAAAGCTCAAAACTACGGTTGCCTTATTTCGGGACACCCTGCATGTACGTGTATACATATATA
>NC_068996.1:21186733-21194691 GCF_001194135.2 Octopus bimaculoides | reverse complement strand
TATATATATATATATATACAAAAACACACACATACACACACACTCACACACACACATACATACACACACACACACACACACACACACACGACGGGCTACGTTCATTGAACCTGGAATCATGTGGTTGGGAAGCAAGCGTCTTACCACAGAGCTACGCCGGCGCCACGTCTGTAGAGAAAAATTAGAAAAAATTCTGAAGGTGGGAAGAAATTAAAAAAGATCCAAATGTATTGTGTCGAGTAGGGTCACAGCAAACGTTGGTAAACACTGCAAGTTTAAAAGAACAGAGGCCATTGTAGGGGCGATGGGACAGATACAGAGAGGTCACAGCCTTCACGTCTCTCTAACAGTCCTCAACAGCTTCTATCTAAGAATATAAAGAAGGAAGAAAGGAAGAAAACAAAGAAAGAATGAAAAGAAACATGGAGAAAGCAGGGTAGACTATAACGTACTTGATAACCTCTCCAATTTTATGTATGTATGTAATGTATGTATGTATGTATGTACGTATGCATGTATGTATATGTGTGTGTGTGTGTGTGTGTGTGTGTGTGTGTGTGCGTGTTTGTATGTATGTATTCATGTATGTACGTTTATAATTATGTATATATTCTTTCATTCCTTTATTCTTTTACTTGTTTCAGTCATTAGACTGCGGCCATGCTGAGGTACCACCTTGAAGGGTTTCGATAGTCCTTAAAAGAAGATTTATGGTTAGAAATTCTCGATTTAATTGAGTTTTGAGTGCAACCTACATATATGTATCTAGAAGAGTCCTGAGTTATATACAACTTTTTTCATTTTACAATTTCTATCTACTTCACAGGCATTAGGCTCTCGACAATTACAATTAAAAATTTTGAGTGGTGTAGTGGTGTTATATCTATATTTTGTTGAATGAATAGTGTTATGGTTAATGGCAGTATTGTTGTTGTTAATTGTAGGATTATGAGATGTGTCATTAATAGTATTATTGTTGGAGGTACTAGGTACAGTTGTAGTAGATTTTTCATTATAGAATAGTTCAAGTTTCTTATTGTTAAAAGAAGAAATTATCCTAAAAAGAAAATCCAAGTTTTTTTTTTATTTTTTATTATTAAATGTTTTAGCATATTTAGAGTTTTGAAGTTTTTATTAATCATCATTCTGATAGCTCTAATAAAGTTAGATTTTAAATGTCTGGCAAAAGGGATTATAATCCAAGTAGTATCATTGTTGTTTGCTTTATTAAAAGGTCGGGTTGTGTTTAGAGGGTCAGCTATTCTAATACAAGGTATTGGTTTCTTTTTGCTATTTTATTCCCATCCTTATTAATTTGAGTGCAGTGGTTATGCATGTTATTGAAGTAATTTGCCGTGTTCAGATTATTCTTATTTTTTTCTGTTTATTGGCTTAATGTTACTATTTTTATCTGTAATTATACAGTTTGTTGTCAGTATTCCTAGGTTTATTTATATTAGTGTGGTTTGGCTGTGCTGCTTGTATTGGTTGTGTGTTTTTTTTAGTATGGTTATTGTAGTGATGACTGTCGTGTTTTTTGCTGATGTTATGTTTATGACTCTTATTGAGAGTTTTCGTTATACATTTATTAAGGTGTAGTAATTCGTCAGATGACTTGGATTCACTAATATTATGTATGTTGTTTGCTTCATGATTATGTTTGATATGATTAGTACTAGTGGTGTCGTTTTTATTATATTTAATTTCATATTTATATCCTGCCTTCTTAAGTGCCAGGTTATAGTCTTTATGTTTGTTAAATATTTCTTCGTTAGATGATAGTAGATTTATTCTTCTCTCTATGCTGGTGGTCAGGTTTTCTATTATGATATAGGGGTGGTTACTGTGCACATTTATGTATGTCATACTGGTGTTGGGTTTATGATAAGGTTGGTGGGTAGAAGTATTAAGGTTGAAGTTGACGTCTAGGAAGTTAACAGAGTTGTTATCGTTTACAATGGAAATAGATAGTCCTTGTTTTTTTTTTAAAAAAAGTATGTAGTCCTTTTTTTTGTAGAGTTCTAATTTTTTATCAGAGATGTTCCTAACTAAGAATAGAGCGTCGTCCTGATATAATCCACCTTCTAATTCAGGGAATTCTTCTTTAAATTTATGCAGTAGGTATATTCCGACTAAGTCGGTTACTTCTGCGGAGTCTTGTGCGCCCATGTGTACATCGAAGCTGTCCGGTGTGTCTTTCCTGGTCCAATATTTTCCTTCATGTAATATTACAGTCTTTCTAGCTTCGAGTACAACTTTAATTTCTTTCATAGATAATTTAGTTCTGTTCTTAGCGAAGATAAGTGCCTTATTTAGTAAAATAGGGTTAATATTTTGGTAATAACATACGATGGGCTTCTTTCAGTTTCCATCGACCAAATCAACTTACAAACCTATGGTTGGTTCAGGACTATAGTAAAAGATACTTACCCAAGCTACCAAGCAGTGGGACTGAACCCAGAACTATATAGTTGAGAAGCAAGTGTTTATGAATATATGAGGGTCGGCTGAAAATTTTTCGGAACGTGACCAAACGAGGTTTATTTTGCAGCATAGTCCCACTTCTTCCATCAGTGTTGCAGCACTTGGATTCCATTAGTGAAGAAGTTTTCATCTTGTTACTCAAAAGAATGTCATCAACAGCAGACATGGCGTCATCAGCACTACGATACTGGTTCCCAGCCATGTGTTTTCTTATGTCGGTGAGCAGATAATAGTCAGATGGAGCCAAATCAGGACTAAGGGATAGAGATCGACTAGTTCAAAGCCACATTCACGCACGCAGCCATTGAAAGCAAGGACTTGTGAGCTGGAGCGTTGTCCTGATGAAACAAGACCCCTTTCATCAGTTTTTCTGGGCATTTGATCTTCATAGTCTTTTGTAATTGCCTCAGCAAGTTGGCATAGTACTCTCCATTGATGACGTAGCCCCTTTGAAGATAGTCAATAAGCACAATGCCTTTTGCACCCCGAAAAGACTGAAACCATCACCTTCACTGCAGATGAAACAACCTTGGTTTTCTTTGGAGCAGAAGAGGAGGAATGTTTCCACTGAATGAATTGTCTCTATCTCTGGCTAAAAGTGATGAACTCAACTCTCATCCTGGCTTAGGAAACGTTCAGAGAATTCAACTGGATATACTTGAAACAATGTCAGATTTTTCTGTGGTGTAATCAGAATATTCTCAACTCTCACACGAGATATGCTAATAGTATTGGCTATTTGATTTATAGTCAGTTACTTGTGGTCCCTTAAAATGTAGTGAACATGATCAATGTATTCCTCGGTGGTGGCACTTTCAGGACGTCCAGAACTTGGGTCATCTTCAAGGCTCTTCTTTCCTCTCCTAAATTCTGCTGCCCACTTTTGCACTGTTGATAAAGTTAGAGCGTCATCCCCTAATGTAGCAACCATGTCAGCATGAATGTCCTTGAGGGTTAAACTGTTTTTCTGCAGGTATTTGATAATACCATAACGCCAAATTTTGTCCATTTTCAATTCGCTACTAGTTACATTTGAAGTCTTCTTTGAACAGTTAGATATCAGTTTACTTGGAAAGGAACAAGAAGTTATTAATAAGATTGGAAATTAGTGCATGCAAGATTTTCACAGCTCTAGCATCACTTCTTCATAGTCAGCCTATGAACTTTTCAGTACACCCTTGTATGTATGCAGGATTTTTTTTCTTTTCAGTATTGTGAGTTCTTCCAATAAAGAGATTTTAAACAAAGAAACAAAACTCCAACAAAAATGGAATTTTGGAAAGTTTTACTTACCAATTATTTTCTAAAGTGTGTCTCAGAATATTGCTTTTCAATATTGACGCTTATATTTTCGTGGTGGCACCAATAAATAGCAGCATTAAAAAGTGGTTATGCATAAACCATTTGAAGAATGAGTCTTGTGTATAAGAAGTGTAATTAAGAATCTCCTTAATGTCTTTAATGAATCAGCCTGTCAGATGGTATAAACACGCTTCCTACATTCTCATCTTGTTATTTTTTCCGAATATCTTGCGGATTAAGCAAGGAGAACGATTCCATTCAAAATATTCACGCAATGAAAACACGATGCCAGGTGCTTTGAAATGAAAGCATAATGGTTGATTGTTGTTGAATGTAATATCATGATGATCCAGATCAAATTTGTCAGAAAAAAAAAAACATCACATGCAAAACTTTTATAAACTTGTATAAACTTGAATTTTCTTCAATGCATCTCAGAAATCTGGCATAAAAATGATGCTAAGATAAATCATGTATAGATTTATATGTGTATTTCAGTTTAAGTTATAAACAAATTTTGTTTCAAATGTTACCAAGCATCGATAAAATCGGCAAAAAACTTTTGAAGACAGTCATAGTTCAAAAACTAGATAAACTAGGGAAGATATAACAAATTTGAGATCAGAGTCCAAAACACATTAAAAGAACAACTAATGTTATCACCAATCATCATGACATGACTCTGAGGTTCAGAAGTACGCTTCCCAACCACGTGATTTCACATTCTGTTCCACTGCGAGAGGCACTTTGGACAAGTGTTTTCTACCACAACACCGAGCTGACCGATACCTTGTGAATCGATTTGATAGACGGAAACTGTGTGGAAGAACGCCATGTGTCTGTCTGCTTGTATGCTTGTCTGTCTGTCTGTCTGTCTGTATGTATGCATGCATGTATGTATGTATGTATGTATGTATGTGTGTGTGTGTGTCTTTGTGTCTGTGATTGTCCCTCACCACCGCTTGACAACTGGTGTTGATTTTTTCCCGTCATCGTAACATAGTTTGGCAAAAGAGCCCAATGGAATAAGTACATAACTAAAAAATACGCACTGAGATTAATTTGTTTGACAAAAAACCCTTCAAATTTCTATAAAAATATGGCCTTTATCACTGATTTTGAAAGAAATATTCACATTTGCAAAGCAGTTGGCCTTTACTATAATACATAGATTATATATTTTGTCCCCTAAAAATACTTAACCTGTTATGTGAGAACTATGGGAACTGTGAATGCATATATTCTTATACAGATATTCGTACACACACATATGTATGTGTGCACATTTTATACATACACACAACACACTCACATGCACACATACACACAGATTGACACACGTATGTTCTTCTCTTTCTCCATTTTTTCTTTCCTTGTCTGTTATTTCAGAAGAAAAACGTAAGCTCGAAACGTAAAAGACTTTTCCTTCTAATTTCTCCAATTTCCTGAGCGTAAGCTTAATACATTCTGTTTCTTTTTTACCGCATCGTCGTTTTTGTTATATTCTTCTCTTTTCATTTTTTCCGCTCAGTCTGCTATTTCTGGGAGGATTTTAACGAACAGAGGAGGCACAGGCAGGAACTATGACGGCAAATTCATCGCCATAGGCATTAGTAACCATAAACTTCCTGACTGCAACTTTGTACATAGCTTGTACAGCTTTCACTAGCAATTCATCTACCATTGTCTTCTTCAACAACCACCCAATCCTAGAGTATGGAAGTATATAAAAAGATTTGTTTATATCGACGAAAGCCAAGTAAAGGGCTAACTCTTCGCTAAGTACTTCTCATGTAGTTAGGATTAAGAAGATATCTTCAGACACAGGGTGGTCTTAACTGCTTTGTAAACCCCCATCCTTTGCAGTCAATAAATACTATAGGCCCGGAGGCTTATAGTATTTATTTGAGTGTAGCACAGAACCCACCTCGGACAAAATCTCCTAGAAAAAACAAAAAAAGGAAAAAATCCGTGGAAGAAAGAAACAAGCAATTTTAAAATCACAATTTTTATTCTTATTATTTGTAGTTTATGAACACTTCTCTAAGGTGTCAAATATGACATTAATTATATAATAACTCCAATCACAAAAGTGAATATATAAAAAAGAACACCATACTGTATCTTTGAAAAATTAAAACAAACACAATACTGAAAGCCTCATTAAGTGTTGAGGTTCAGTTAAAGTTCATTTTACTACAGCCTGATGCTGTGCCCTACACCGTTCAGAAATTCCCCTATGGTCTTCCTCTCATTGACATAGTCCAGGCGGGGGTTTTGTCCGGACCCCTATTTATTTAGCATCGGGCCCTTAGATCTGTGAGACCTCCTTGGAACTACCCACTATATCCGTGCCTTAAGATTGATCAGTAGTTTTTCTTCCGGCATCTAATCTACCTTATTTATTTCCCAAATCAACTGAGCTCTGATCCTTCCCGTAACTTTCATAAAATTTTTATTTTTATTTATTTATTTTATTTTGTCTTTGGTTAGTAAGCGTTATTTTTTATTTGCTTCTATCTAGAAACCAAAGGAAATTACTACTATTCTCTTCAAACTTTGCTTTTGTGACCTGGACGTCAAGGTTTTGAAGCTGACCTATTTTCCATTACATTTCAGACAGATTCAGCACTGAGTTGCTGAAGCAGAAATATCATTATAGCAAATATTCTGTTCAATAGCACAGATTTGCTTGACTTAAACCACTTGAACATGTCCCTTTGTGGTTGACAAAATGTGCATCTTTGATCATGAGGAAGTAGTAGTGGAGGAGCACCATAGCCATATGTTGAGAGAGATTCTTTGGGGTTTGAATAAATATCGGAACAAAAGCAAAGTCTGAAGAAGATATTGGCCATTTTTCATACTTTCTAAGAGTAAAGAAATAAGAAATAACAGTTGTTACCCAAGGACAAAAGTCGCGTTACTCAGTGTAATTTGATGCCGACTCTGAACCAGTAATTAAATAGATGAGTATTTATTTACGAAAGTGGTCTTTCCTTGGGTGTGGTTTATTATGTCTACGTGCCTGTATAGCTGTCACACTGTACTAGATATAAGACCTCAGTGTGGGATTCACTGAAGTTTGTAGTGGTTCGACAATGGCGACCGAGGGCAAGTTTAGGACGCAAATTTACTAGTTATGTTGAAGTTATTACTTTGCTGTCATTAATGTTGTTGCTTAGCTCCTTGTCATTCACGATTGAGCTGATATTTGTTCCAATCATGATCACCAAATCTTTTCGTTACAAATATATCTAGCTTGGGTACTGCCACTTTTAAGTTGATATAATAGAGCTTTGACATCTATATCTAGCAGGCGTAGTTACCACGCAGAGGCTCGCCTCATAGGTGGTCCTTGTTTTAGAAGTGATTGTTGTTTGTTATTGTCAGTGGTAATGGTGATAGTGAAGGTAGTGGTGGTAGTGATGATGGTGGGGTTGTTGGTTGTTTTGCTAGTAATAAGTGAAGCGTGACTGTAACCTTTCACCTGAAAAGGATATTGTTGAAATTTACAGCATTTCATATATTTTTTATTTCCCTTATTTGAATATCCGTACACCCTGAATACCACAACACCACACTCAGGAAAGACCACTTCAACATTTATTGTTATTTCCTTTTGCATTTTTTTTTTTAAGATTCCATTTCTATTTCACATTCCAAAGGTGAAGTAAATTATTATTGTTGTTGTTGTTGTTGTTGTTGTTGTTGTTATGCGTCATGCCGGCAAAATCGTTAGCACGCCGGGTAAAATGCTTAGTGGTATTTCGTCCGTCTTTATGTTCTGAGTTCAAATTCCGGCGGGGCTGATTTTCCCTTTCATTCTTTCGGGTCGATAAAATAAGTACCAGATGAGCATTGGAGTGATGTAATTGACTTGACTCCACTACTGAAATTGCTGACCTTGGGTTGAAACCATTATTATTATTATTATTATTATTATTATTATTATTATTATTATTATTATTATATATAGCAAAAGTTATTTGCGATGTTTATACAGTTTCTTGGCATTATGAAGGTGAATGGAATATGTGAACTTAGTACAGATAATTCGACATTATATTTGAATTCTGCATGCAAAAACATATAAGATACAGTTATTCTTCTTCTTGGGACAAATTCTTTGTTGACCAGTGTTATTCTTATCGTAGTTTGCAAATCCAAGC
>NC_068996.1:21180988-21186623 GCF_001194135.2 Octopus bimaculoides | reverse complement strand
ATATATATATATATATATATATATATATATATATATATGGCAGGTATACATAATACTGAAATACGCATAAAGTAAACAAATGCTGACAAATATATTAATATAACAAATTTTAAAATATAATAAAAATATGCAATCAATGAAGAGACGAAAGAAACAGTAAGATGATACATGTTGATTTTATTAGGTATTTCTGTTTATTTAGAAACCTACAATGAGCAGGTCATTTCATAGACGCTAAACTATAAATTTCACAGTGCGCAACCTTAAAGCTGACACCGCTCCGCTAAACGCAGAAAATGTCTGTCTCGCTATTGGTTAAATATACACAGTTTTTTCTTTTTCTCTTTTTCGATTTTAAACTTCTGTAACTTTTTCCTCCAATCTTTTTTTCCACGGCATCGTACCTTCATAGCAATAAGACTAGGAAACTACATTATTATAGCCGATTTTCAGATTTTTTACTTCTTTTTAAAAAATGCATATTTTGTGAATCAGTTTAACTAGATCCAGCGTGACAACAGGTGTTGGTCTGTTTGTGTCCCCATAACTTACCGGTTCGGCGAAAGTAACCGATAAAATAAGCACCAAACTTTTTAAAATATAAATACTTGGATCTGCTTATTCGATTAAACCCTTCAGTGTAGTGCCCCAGCATGGCCGCAATCCAACAACTGGAACAAAAAGGAAAAGATAAAGGACAAAAGATAAAAGATTCGTTTTTGTTCTGGGGATGAAAGGTATCGTTTCTAAATTTAGGGTTTATTAATTTTTGCCAATGCACTTGGTCACCTCACTATACTTGTTGAGTTACATCAAAATATTAAGGTTGTATTTTCGCCATTAAATATATCTCCGTTGAGGCAAATGGACTTCGTGCAGCGTTAACAGCGTTCAAAGCCAACGTTTCTGCACAAAATATCCTCCAGGCTTTTGTAAAACAGAACAAGTGGAGAAAATTGAATTAAACTTAAGGAATTTTAGAAGAATATTAACATGAGGTACAAAGTAACCAGGGATCTTGGGGTTCATTAATTACATTACATTACTTGCTAACGGTGAGGATGAAAAGAGAGAGAGATAGAGACAGACAGATAGAGAAAGGAGGGAAAGAGACAGACAGAGACAGACAGGCAGAGAAACTGAGAGACAGCGACAGACAGACAGGAAAGGTATATAAGGAAAGTATTTCATCAGAAAAAAGTTATTACTGCTCCTCATAGTTTATTTAGTTGTGTAGAAAGAGATAAATAAACTTAATTGCGAAAATAACTATCGCAGGCATTTGTACAATTACAGCTTCAATCGTAAGGGGATGATTGAAAGCCATTCGTAGTCATGTGCTTATATATGTTCCACGTGCAGACTCGGTTAGTGATTTACACAGTCGTATACATCTGCGAGAAGCTTATTGGGGAATCTTTTGAAGTTGTGTAAATTTCAGTCTATTGGCGGTTCATTTCAATTGTAAGGAGTCCGTTTTATTTTTATTAATTTTTTTCCCGCTTGTGACGTGAAAGGAGCGAAATTTATTATATAAAGAATAAACTGGTAAATATCAACGGTGTATGACTTAAGATAATCACCAGCAATATCAGAGTTGTTTCAGAATATATAATTCCTCAGTACATAAATAATTCTAGTGTATTCGAAGTTGAAGTTATAGGGGTCATAGCAGAAACCACTCAACTATGATTGCACTAGAAATTGTCTAGAACAATCATGAGTAAAATGCGGCCCGCGGGACTTTCTGAATGACACGCCTAACGAAAAATCACGTTAATTTTTTTTTTTTTTTTTAGTAGTGCGGCCCGCCTGATGATGAGTTATGTCTTATACGGTACGCTTGTCGAAAAAGTTTGCCTATGTTCTGAGCTCTAGAATATATGATGATAATGTCGGAGAATTGCTTAATTCGCATAATGTGAACTTTCAATTATAAAGACATTTTTACATTTCGAGTTAATATGAAGAGGATGATGGTCTTGACACTTGGTTTTCAATTGGGGTTCATGTGGCCCCTGAAGGTCCATATAAGATTTTTGTGAGTCCCTGTAACAAAATAGTAAATTAAGGATCCACAATAGAATTTTACTTTGGATGTATGTATTGGTATGTATTGCAAGAAAACATCTAAGTGTCTTTCTCTAATACTTTACATATTTCAACCTACAAAAGTTAATGTGTGAAAAGCAAAATAGAAATTTCGAAAGAAGAATCTATAAAACTAGCTTTTAAACATCGAATGATTATGAGGGTCTACCTGATTAAAATAGTTATCGAAGGAGTACAAAGGCAAAAAATGGCTGAACGGAAGATATGACCCTGAGATACAAACAGAATTCTCAATAAAAAAATTAAATTAAATTTTAGAATTTTTGAAGACAGAATGTTGGTGATAATATAGATTGAAACGTAGAGATCGATGCAAATCTGAAGACAAGTTGAAAGTATATCCATTTAATGTGGAATGGTAGCCCAACAACTGGAAGAAAGCCGTCAAGGAGAAAGGCACAACAACTAAAACTAGCTCAAGATGGCTAGGGTTGACAAAGGACTAGAGATGGAACCCTTCCGCGGACAAAGACTAATTAAATCCTTACCGCTCCATTCAGTGTAGCCCTTCGAGAGAGCGAAACACTTGTGACCTTGAGATACCTGCTGATGATACGGAAGGGTTCCGCTATTGCGATTGATTCAGAAGAAGAGCTGACAGTTCTTGCATAGGACAAAACATCTCCAATGTTTATTTCACAGATATCTTTTACAATTAAAAAAAAAATTAAAAGGATAACATATTAAGGATAAATTTGTCAAAATAACATGAAACACATGAAATAGTAGATGTTTTGAGATTTAGATTTTCAAAGATATCCACAAGGGACTTCACCTAGCTGGTGTATACACTCCTAAAAGTCTTCTCCAACAAAATTAACGTTCTGAGAGATATGTAGAATATTTAGCGATATTAAATGAAGGCAATACGACAATGCTGAGACAGGTGTTTTAATGGAGACATTTACTTTATTCCTAAGAAGCTTGAGATAATACTCTGGAATATTCCATCTTATTCTTCAATTTCATGGATTGAAATATATTACTGAAGGAGAAAAGTATTTATTGCATCAGTATCTAGCCAAATCTAAGTCAAATGGGAGAAGAGAAATTAATTGTAATATGAAATTATGACACTCTAAAGTGTTTTTGGATAAATTCTAGTTAAGGATTAAGAATTTGTGTTCTAGTCGCGAAAATGCACTGTAATTCTGTAGTTCTACAAAAAGATTTTTCAGTGTTCAACAAACATTTAACAAAATGATGATAATAATAATAATAATAATAATAATAATAATAATAATAATAATAATAATAATAATAATAATAATAATAATAATAATAATAATAATAATAATAATAAACAGGTAACATGATAAAAAGGCATTATAGAAACTGTATTATAGCCAACAAGATTCAATTTCTAATGATGCCACAAAACTGATATTTCGATAGAGCGAGGGATAGTATAGGTTTGTATATTACCATAATTGGAAAATAGGGGTGATAGATTAGGATGCATATCTTATGGATGCTGTCACTGAAAAACAAGATTTTAGTAAATGAAAAAACAAAAAAAAAAACAGAGGGAAAAAAAAACAAGCCTTAATATCACCATAATACTTCGATACAAAGACGATAGTGAGGATACTTCACTTAAATTATATATTGATTTCGGATTTGGTTCAAGAATATTCGTAAAGGAAGACATTGTAATTGACTATATCGCTGAGAGTATTACTGATACTTATCTCGCAGGAGGAGGAGGAGGAGGAGGAGGAGGAGGAGGAGTAATAAAGCTCTTTTCTTTATTAACTCCCAAGGACTCGAAGAGACAATAAAATAAGAAAGAAGTTAAACAGAAATTGTAAAAGCTTACAAATGTATGGGATTGAGAGAGAGAAAGAGAAAGAGAGAAGGAGTGAGAGAGGGAGAGAGGGAAGGAGTGAGAGAGGGAGAGAGGAAGGAGTGAGAGAGGGAGAGAAGGAAGGAGAGACAGAGAAGTTATACAAAGACGATGGAAGGACGAAAGGTGTTATACAATATAGAATGCGACAAAATAAATACACACGCGCACACACACGCACAAACACGCACAAACACGCACACACACATACATATATATATATATATATACGTATACATCATACATATACTTATATATGTACGCACACACACGTATAAAAGCACCTAAAAACATACAAACAGAAGTACTTATACAGTGTACACTCCTGTATATTGTCGCATGTATAGGCACTGCGAAACTGCAGCCCCTCTTATTTCCACTCGATATTATCGCTAAGATTCAATATAATGAGTCCTCCTTTTTCTTTTCTTTAATTCTTTCTTTATACTTGTACATTATATAATCCTTAAGCTTAATGTTAGCAGCCATCCCCTAGTTTATGAAAAAAATACAAAAATCCTTGCATGGAACTGTGCGCTTTACAGTTCCAACAACGTGGTGTTTGGCTATTGTGCACATGCTCAGAAGTCCGAGATAGGAAGCTTCATGCTAGGGAGAAACAGCACTGTCGTTCATGTAGTGCCAGTGAAAGGTAATGTTTCTTTTTGACTCCGCGTGTGTTGTGTTTAAAAACGTGCTTATATTCTTCAATGTGATAAAGTGCAGAATTAAATTATTATCCTGCTTCCAGCTTCAATGTTGCTGCCAGGATTTGAAAAGTAGGACAGATTCCCCCTACCCCTTATTTTGTGATTTAGGGGGTGGGATTTATGAAAAACAATGGGGAATTTGCAGCGGTGTTCAGCGAACAAATTAAACATACTACCCAGCAGTGGTTAAAACGTGAACCGATCAAGTTTATGCATAAATATTCTTTTTATGTTTGTTTCCTTTTACACAATATTAAAACAATGGCTAAAAATTTTCTGAAGCAGCACCCCCATTAATTTTATCTACGAATTATCACTGTTCCTGTCAGATGGCTGAGCTAATAACATCCGAAGATTGGCAAGATTTTAGCTCTGCCATGAAACTATCATTAATGACATCTTATTTCATACATTGAATATTTTCGACATTGGTTTCAAATTTTGGCAGAAAGCCAACAATATCAGGGGTTAGGTAAAGTCGATTACATCGATCCCAGGGTTCAACTGATATCTATTTTAGCGACCCCGAAAAGATGAAAGGCAAAAATCGACATTGGCAGAATTTGAATTCACATCGTAAATACGGACAAAATGTCGTCAAGCATTTTGGTCGTTGCGCTAATGATTCTGTATGTATGTATGTATGTATGTATGTATGTATGTATGTATGTATGTATATATGTATGTATGTATGTATGTATGTATATATATATGTATGTATGTATGTATGTATATATATGTATGTATGTATGTATATATGTATGTATGTATGTATGTATGTATATATGTATGTATGTATGTATGTATGTGTGTGTGTATGTATGTATGCATGTATATATGTATGCATGTGTGTATGTATGTATGTATGTATGCATGTATGTATGTATGTATGTATGTATGCATGCATGTGTGTATGTATGTATGTATGTATGTATGTAGGTATGTATGTATGTATTTATATCCATAT
>NC_068996.1:21176258-21179005 GCF_001194135.2 Octopus bimaculoides | reverse complement strand
TTATAGAATATTTGTGCACACACACACACACACACACAAACACACACATGTACATAAGTGAGTAAAGAGAGGTGGTGTGCGGCAGCAGAAATGTGGCTGGGATGTTGTTAGTGTTCTGATATAAAGGTCAGTATTATAGCAAGTTGAAATATAGGTCACACAATCATGGAATAGTGTTTTCTTTTATTTCACTTCATTTTTAGATTTTTTTTTTAATTTTTAATTTTTATGGGGTTCTTTATTATTATTATTATATTATATTATATTATTATTATTATTATTATTATTATTACTATTATTATTATTATTATTATTATTATCATTATTATTATTATCATTATTATTATTATTATTATTATAATATATATATATGCTTTATATGTGGGGTGCGCGTATATTGCGTATATCTTTGTGTGGGTGTGTAATGCATGAATGATTGTGTGCGTATGTGTGTGTGTCTGTATGCGTGTGTGTCTGGGTGAATGTGTGCGTGTGTGTCTGGGTGAATGTGTGCGTGTGTGTGTGTTCGCTCAGATGCTGCTACTCCGAGATTCTTACTTCATGTATGTCTTCTGGTATATATATATATATATATATATATATATATATTACATATAATTCAGTGCGTCATTCCGCTTATACATCATAACTTTTACACATGTACAGATGCACGCGCCACACGCACGCACACACACACACACACAAACATATATAGATAATAAATGTGCGTGTGTGTATATATATGTGTGTGTGCGTGTGTATGTATACGTATGTTTATAGGCGTGACTGTGTGGTTCAGGCTCATTCGTTTTTGTTTGTTTGACCCCTACCACACCTTGACAACCGGTGTTGACGTGTTTATGTCTCCAGTTCGGCTAGTAGAAAAAGCACTAGGCTTTAAAAAAATAAGTACTGGTATGGATTCGTTCGACCAAAGATTCTCCACGATTGTGCTCCAGCATGGCCGCATTTCAATGACTGAACCAAGTAAAAAGATATATCAGTGTGTGTAGGCTGTGGGGTGCACGCATTCGTCCTAATCGTTCCTCTTACCCACCAATAGAGATCTCGTAGTTGGTAAGAGCGATGATGTTCTCGGGGAAACTCTAGGCGTCGGCAAGGACGAGCGAGCTGCACTGTCGCAGAGGACTTTCAAGCCGGAAACCTCTGATCTGACAGTGCTTCCAGAGTGTACTGCTGGTTAGAGGTAAGTTCATCAAGTTCGGAACTTCTTCCGTGTAGAACAAATCCGATAACCTGCCGAGTTCATCGTAAGATTCGTCCCATCACCCACTTTCAACAAGGCAAGGCAGACGGTGTTCCTTTGTCTAGCGACTATGGTGAAAGAGGTCATGTGATGGAGAGGCTGAAAGGATTGAGGACAGATGACTTCATCTTCGATCAAGCCCTCATCGACTTTTATAAGTGCCACTTGGAAAGGAAAGTGAAAGTGAAGAGGAAAGTGCTCTTTCTCCTACTGAATGTCAAAAAGTGGGTGGCTGTGATAAAAATGGTTAGGATAAACGGACCCACTCTGAGTAAGAACAGAGATGGAAAGTGCAATGTGGACGCTTTACTTTCATTTTGTAGACTAGTTTGGCGACCTCTAAAGCAGACGTTTGCCGCAATTGCCAGCAGATCGAGAGAATCCTTCGTTCTGCGAGTTGCTGATGTGAAAGGACCCATTCAAAGGAGATTTTGACCTATAATTCGGCTAAATGCAGATTTCAAAATTTTGGCTAAAGTGTTAGCATGAGATTGGAGCTTATCGTCGATGGTTTGTCCGACTGGTGATGGGTAAATATGAGCAATCCCGAACATGTTTATCCACGACAACCTCCACCTCATGCGGTACATCACGGGGAGTGTTGTTAAGGAGCATGGCGTGGATGAGGCCATGATCAATATGAATCAAGTGAAAGCTTTCGGTAGGGTCGATCACCAGTACTTGGCGGATGTCGTCATGATTTCTAACTGGTTTCGGCCCATGATCTGTTGTTTGATTACTGTAATATATAGCGGCATCTGCTCTGGTTAAAGTCATCTATCGGAACCATTCAGTATCATACGACTGTCCATCAAGGTTGTCCTTTCTCGTCTTCTTATATGTACAACTCTCGAGCTACCACTGCGGAAGCAGATGTCGAGGGACATCTTGTGCGAATTAGAACCGTATTATATGCGGGCAAAGTCATCATGATAATGTCGAAGGAATCTAAACTTCATTAAAGAAATACGAAGCGATGACAGGAGCAAAAAATCAATCTAGAAAAGTCGGTGAGTCCACAGGAAGACACCTGAAGAGGCAGGTCAATACCAACTAATACCAGCGTAGAAGAACTGATACGAAGTGACAGGCAGAGTGACCAATCTCATATTACCATTGCCGACCTGGTGTGTGTGCGTATCTATCTATCTATCTATCTATCTATCTATCTATCTATCTGACGGACGTGCTGTCACATCGGCTGCAGAGGTAAACCTCTTTTTGACCTTTTATTGCCCACATTTTGTTGGAATTTTTTGTATATAAGGTGTGTGAAGCACCTAACTTTCTTTTTATTGTGTTTTCAAGGTAGGAATTGGCCCTTAGGGGCAGTTTCAACCTTTTTAAAATTATATATTTTCTTCTCGACATTGAAAAATGTCGAGAAACATAGTCATAGAACGCTGGACAGAAACTTTGATGAACGAACATTTTCCTAGACTTGAGACGCTAGGAGAACAAAAGAATAAGTCATGCACGC
>NC_068996.1:21174672-21175784 GCF_001194135.2 Octopus bimaculoides | reverse complement strand
TGCTATAAAGGAAAAAAGGAAAATAGTGACATTCACACAACAACAAATTAAAAACACAAAATCCTTTCTTACGAAAGAAGGCGATGATGTTAAAATAAATATCCCAAAAGAAATTATAGAACAAAAAAACAAAAAATGCATCATTTATAAACTGGTAAACACAAAAACCAGACGTGCAGAAAATTTTAGCACAGAAACGATCGAGATATGCCTTAGGCCCGTATGGGCTCATCAAGAGCATGTCACGTGGGGACGGAAATTTGCCACGGTACAGGTGCGCTTTTTAAATGAAAATTTAGCGAAGCAATTTTCGACACTCTCTCTCCGTACAGATAACTTGGTGATGATACCGAGTTATCTTGGACAGAGAGTGACCAAAGTAATTATAAAAAAACGTGCCATCAGAAGTGGACACCCAATGGGTAGTATCGGCCGTATGCCTCGAAATGGAGGAGGCAGATATTTTGGAGATTACGGTCGTAGAGGAAAAGAACTGGGCAATCCTTCTCCACATCACGGAGGAGGCAATCCTTCTCCACATCACGGAGGAGGCTTCACGGAAGATTTCTCCAAACATTAGACTGGCGGAGGACCACAGGCTGTATGTGGTGGTAGAGGGCAGGCGGCCTCGCTGTTACTTATGCAACAGCGAAGCACATCTGAAAAAGGACTGCCCACTGGCCGCTAAACAAAAACAACAACAACAACAACAACAACAGAAGCAACTACCAAATACCCCCAACAGAAAAACTTTACTACACCACCACCAGCAACACAAAAAACAACAACAGAAATATCAGCAATAAATAACCACAACAGAAACTGCAAAAACAGAAGAGAAAAAAAAGAAAACTCCAAGACTGCCTCTCCCTCCCCCATATCACATACACCACACACAAATAACAAGCAGCCAACACCAACAAAAACAGCAACACAAACACTCACAGAAACACACACAGACGTACAAAATTTGCCGTTACCTCTTTCTGACTCCTCAGAACTCTCATCGGATGAAGAGAGCGGGGAGGAGTGGCAAATAGTTACGAAAGGAAAGAGGAAGCACAATAAGAAGAAAACAAAACAAAATGCAAACACAAGCAAAGCAGGGAGAT
>NC_068996.1:21169009-21174572 GCF_001194135.2 Octopus bimaculoides | reverse complement strand
TATCTATGTATCTATCTATCTATGTATCTATCTATCTATCTATCTATCTAGGTAGGTAATTATGCATGCATGCTTAAATTACACCCTACAGCCGGGTACTTATTCTCTTTTGCCGAACCGCTATGTTTCGAGTTTATATTAACACACCAACACCTGTCGTCAAGCGGTGGTAGGGGACAAACACAGACACCACACACACATACACACACAAACACACACACACAACGGACTTCTTTCAGTTTCCGTCTTCCACATCCATTCACAAGGTTTTGTGTCGGTCCAAGACTACATTTGCCCACGCAGTGGGACTGAACACGGAACCATGTGGTTGGGACGCAAACTTCTTACCACAAAGCCACGCCTGCACCTATGTACGTGCTCCTGATTTTATTTCTAAAATTATCATCGCATTTAGACATGAACTAATTAGTCAAGTAATTATTTACGTATCTGCACATGTATATATACAAGGATGCATAAATGTTGTTGTAAGCGTGGATCTGTATATTTCGACTATGTACACATGTATACACATTTGTATATTTATAGATGTGTCTATGAACCTATTCGAATGTTTTACATAATTTCACTGCGTCATTAATGGTATATACCTGTCATTTCTTAATTAGCCTTGTCTCAGTTAGCCTTGTTAGTTATTTAACCAAGCACCCCAATAATTACAGGTATAACTCTAAAGCTATAGCGCTGAGGTACTTTCTAAATATTTCCCAATTCGATATAGATGTTTTGCCTTTTCACTAATCATTAACATTATGTTAACATCTAATAGGTACAACTGTGCACAGTTTCTTTTCTCTGTCTTTGATCACTATGTCTGGCCAGTTATACTTGCATTTTATAAAGATTCTGGCAAGAGCCTTTTTCTTTCATATTCTTTCATATTACGGCTTTCAGTATTCTTTCATATTATGACTGGGTATGGCTTCTTCATCACTAACACTATATATATTTTTTATCTTCAGTACTATACTTTCTACGGATTGGAATTTGCAATGAGTTGGTTACATCATCTTTATGAAGTAGATAATATCATGATAAGATAAACTCAGTGCTCTACTTCCACGGGGTCTCTACATCGGTTGTCGTATTTATATCTTTCACCTGTATCCTTTTCTACTCTAGGCACAAGGCCCGAAATTTTGGAGGAGAGGGCCAGTTCTATTAGATCGACCCCAGTACGCAACTGGTACTTAATTTATCGACTCCGAAAGGATGAAAGGCAAAGTCGACCTCGGCGGAATTTGAACTCAGAACGTAAAGACAGACGAAATACCGCTAAGTATTTCGCCCGGCGTGCTAAAGCTTCTGCCAGCTCGCCGCTTTTATCTTTCACCTGCATCTCTACATTTATTGTGTATCGGGATATTTCCTGTTCGTGGATTGCAAAAGCATATCGTTCAAAGTGAGATCCTATTTACAGGTTGTTTGTCAACGGCAGACAAATCTGGTTATCTATGTTACAGACACTCTCAAGGTTTCTGACGGCCATGCATGAGTTGCTGTTAATTAGTAAAATTCCTTTTATCTCGTGATCTTTCGCAATAGAGCAGTGCATTTTCCTCGGATGTGTATACCAGCTCATGAGTCAGGGAATATTTTTCCAACTAGCATGATGCCGTTTACGGCATATAAGCATACATGATTCATGAACGCACTTCGCCATATGATGGTTAGTAGATGTTGTAGACATTCGAAGGCTGTTTGGATCGATATTTGCATCGTAGGTAGAGGTGGTCATTATCAATATTGAAGTAGTAATTTCTGGTGGTAGTAAATGGTTTTCGGCTTTTATGTATATGTATGGCTCTCGTGTATGTATGTATGTATGTATGTATGCATGTATGTATGTATGTATGTATGTATGTATGTATGTATGTATGTATGTGCGCGCATATGTGTATGCGTATATGTATGTATGCAAGTGTGTATGCATGAAGGTATGGATGGTTGGATGGATTTAGGTATGCATGTACGTTTCTTTGGTTATTTAAATCAGTCTTTCTAAACCTTTTTTTTTTTTTGCCTTTGGATTCCTGTTTTGCTCAACTGGACCCCTATACTCATTTGATGTTTAAAAATTCCTATAATATTGTTATAATTAAATATTATTAAGAATTGTATAGAAAAATACGTTTAAAATGCTTTGCTTATTGTAGAAGTAGAGCGTCGGGCTCACAATCACAACGTAGTGAGTTCGATTCGCAGACCAGGCTGTGTATTGTGTTCTTGAGCAAGACACTAACTTTTATTTCACGTTGTTCCAGGTCACTCAATTGTAGAAATGGGCTGCTGTGTCACTAGTGCCAAGCTGTGTCGGCCTTTGCCTTTCCTTTGGATAACATCAGTGGTGTGGAAAGAGGAGGCTGGTATGCATGGGCGACTGCTGGTCTTCCATAAACAACTTTGCCTGGACTTATGCCTCGGAGGGGAACTTTCTAGGTGCAATCCCATGGTCATTCATGACCAAAGTGGGGTCTTTAATTTTTATAACTAATATATTGCAGATAAATTTTAACATCTTATAAGGACATCTAAGGACCATTAGAACCCCGGTTGAGAACTGCTGATTTAAATTCTTCTTTCAAGAAAGGAACTAGTTTCTCATAAAGAAACAAAAAAATCCTTTTCTGGAAATTATATACTAACAACTAAAAGTGTTACTCATTGAACTTTAAGAAAGTCTTGCATATGTTAACTGTTTCACTTGCAGATTGTATGTGTAAAGTTCGTCTTAGCCGGTCGCTTTCATTGCTTGAAAAATCTTGTCTTTTTTGAGGATTGTTTTTAATTACTCGGTAACATGACCATGTGTGTCAATGATTATTGATTATGGCCACAAATTTAAATTAATAATATTAGTAGGAAAGGTGAAAGTTTTGGAGCAGTATATTTTCTTTTCGTTTTTTCTTTTCTTTTTATCTTTATTTTTATTTTTGTTTTTGAAGGAGATGTTCACATCCGCTGGGCAGGTGACCTCCACGTGGTTTGTTAGCTGATGAGAGAAGAGAAGGAACTGGCCGTACAATAGCTAAAATCTGTAGTTTACATTAAAGATTTAATTTATGATGTTTGCCTAAAGGCAATTAGTATGATAAACATTTCCTGTCACTAAGAAATAAAATAATAAAAACTGATTAAATTTAGCAACTACGTCATATTGTGTTTTATCTCAAATAGTGACCAATTTTTGCGATATTGTAATCTCTCCCTCTCTTCTTCCTCTTTTCTTTCTTCCTTTCTTTCTTTTATTCTATCTATCTATCTATCTATCTATCTATCTATCTATCTATCTATCCGTTTCTCTCTCTGTCTTTATCTATTTATCTATCTGTCTGTCTGTCTGTCTATCTATCCATTTCTCTATCTATTCTATCTATCTTATCTATCTGTCTTATAATCCATCCATCTTTCTGTACTCACTCTCACGCTTTCTCTCTTTCTCTCCCTCAATCTTTCTCTCTCTCTCTCTCTATCTATCTATCTATCTATCTACCTATCTATCTGTACTCACTCTCAACACATACACTCTCTCACTCTCGCGCTCTCTCTCGCTATCACTCTTGTTCTCACTCTCTCTTTCTTTATCTATCTATCTATCTATCTATCTATCTATCTATCTGTCTGTCTGTCTGTCTGTCTGCCTGTCTCTCTGTCTGCCTGTCTGTTTGTCTGTTTATCTGTCTGCTTATCACTGTGTGTGTGTGTGTGTGTGTGTGTGTGTGTGTGTGTGTGTGTTAAGTTATCTGTCTACAACATCTCCTTAAATGTCATACTGTCGAACACATTGAAAATAAACAACATGCCTCAAAGTCAGATTACGTTGCGGAAAACGACTAAAATGAATAGTAGCGCATCATGGTTTGCAAGCCATATTCAGCCTCATAAATATGATGAGAAGTTGATGAAGGTAATATCTATTTGGATCGTAGACTTAATCAGTTCTAGTTCGTTTTGTAAAGGACGTAACGCTCACGACTGGAACGGCTTTGATTTGTTCGATCATAGTTAACGTGAGGAAAACTAACAATATCAATGTTGATATTCTGTTGATTCGCACCATACTTTAGATTTATTGATTGGACTTTGTAAACGACTAAGATAACAGCAGAATCACTATTGACAACAGGACAAAAATAGGAGGATTAGATGTAAATGTGGATGTATTTCTTTGCTGAAGAAATATAATCAGCAAAGAAGAAAGACAGAAGTGTAAGGTAGTTCCGTAATGAAACAGTTCTTATAACGAAGGAAAATAAATGTTATGCATAATAGTAAATGTCATGCAGTAAGACATGACAGTTCAAACTACAGAGGTAAAGGGAGATAATAACTTGTAAAGCGTGTAGCTTTTTATCAGCATGAATAGCACTTAAACCATACATAAAACATTGTGTATCATTTCTTTTTATGTTCATCTTTTTCTTTGATTCCATTGTTGTTGTTCTTGTTGTTGCTTTATTTTTGTTTTGCTATATTATTGTCATTTGAATAACACTTTTGTGCTATCCCAAACATCTGGGATATTTGTAGCCAATAAAACAGTTTATTATTATTATTATATTGATTTCTAAGCCTGTCACCAGTTATTTCAACGGAAATGTACATTAAATTCATGAAATATACGGAAATTATAAAATTACATTTATTGTGAAAATATAAATTACATTTTGTTGTATATCAGGAGACATACACATTGGTTGTATTTCAATTCTTTATAATTTATCAATTGGTTAATTATTTAATTAATTGATAAGTAGTAAAGAAGAAAATAGAACCAGAGTATGCAATTATCATTGGTATAATTACCCTCCCGAGATAAAAAGAAAAAAACTATTTCAACATGCGAATTCACATCAAGAATCTTGCAAACCAAATAAACAAACTGTATGTGTAATTATATTTATTGTGAAAGTATACAACTAAGTATATTGTGAAAACACATAATAATAATTATTAAGAAAATGTAAGGATTGCAATATTAAAATAAGAGATATAAGTTTAAACCTACATTTAATAACTTAGTATCAGAGAAAAAAAATTCCTTTCAAATCAACAATCCAAACTTCTTCAAGGAAATCATACATAAGGTTTCAAAGGCCTCTTCCTCTAAGGAAGTACGCTAATACTGCTGCACATGGGCTGCTGCTAAACTTATCTACATCAGTTATACAATAGCTATCATTACTACTATTTAAGAGGCGAGAGCTGGAAGAACTGTTACCGCGCTTAACAACATTACTTTTCGTTATTTATATTTTGAGTTCAAATTTCACCGAGATCAATTTCACCGAGATCAACCTTTCGAGGCCGATAAAATAAGTACAAGTTATGAACTGGGGGCGATGTAATCGATTGTATTCTCTCCTCAACATTACTAGCCTAACACCTAAATTATATATAAACCAGTTGAAATTGCAAAGATAATCTGGAACTCGACTGAGGAAAGAAAACTCCGAATGACCCGTCCTTGTTTTCTTTGTATCGTCTGTCTGGATGTTTTGCGTTCTTGTCCCATTTTTGCCTTATATATATATATATATAT